>NC_084620.1:1720480-1830480 GCF_033978795.1 Nerophis ophidion
GCAAAACAATGCCAAGCCACGTGTTACAACAGCGTGGCTTCATAGTAAAAGAGTGCAGGTACTAGACTGGCCTGCCTGTAGTCCAGACCTGTCTCCCATTGAAAATGTGTGGCGGGATACAAAGCCTGAAATACCACAACGGAGACCCCAGACTGTTGAACAACTTAAGCAAGATTGGGAAAGAATTCCTCTTGTAAAGCTTTAAAAAATGGTCTCCTCAGTTCCCACATATTTACTGAGTGCTGTTAAAAGGAAAGGCCATGTAACACAGTGGTAAAAATGCCCCTGTGCCAACCTTTTGGCAATGTGTTGCTGCCATTAAATTCTAAGTTAATGATTATTTGCCCAAAAACATACAATTTCTCAGTTTGAACATTAAATATCTTGTCTTTGCAGTCTATTCAATTGGATATAAGTTGAAAAGGATTTGCAAGTCATTGTATTCTGTTTTTATTTAGGATTTACACAACCTGCCAACTTCACTGGTTTAGGGTTTGTACAAGAAACCCTGCCGTGAACCTCTTCAAAACGTGTCGGAATTAGCTGCGAAATGGTGTAGTGAGAGTACGTTCTTCAAGTCAACAACATCCAAGCTGGTGCACATTTTGCACTCTAACAAACACGAAAACTCAAGGCTAATGACGCTCGGCGAATCAAATCAACAAACATTATTTTCAACTTGCTACACCTAAATGGTTGATTTCACACTAGGCTCGTTTTGGACGAGTCATGTGGTATTCTGTTTTTATTTAGGATTTACACAACCTGCCAACTTCACTGGTTTAGGGTTTGTACAAGAAACCCTGCCGTGAACCTCTTCAAAACGTGTCGGAATTAGCTGCGAAATGGGTCCCGGCACAGTAGTGAAGAGTACGTTCTAAAAGTCAACAACATCCAAGCTTGTGCACATTTTGCACTCAAACACGAAAACTGAAGGCTAATGACGCTCTGCGAATCAAATCAACAAACATTATTTTCAACTTGCTACACCTAAATGGTTGATTTCACACTCGGCTCGTTTTGGACGAGTCATGTGGTATTCTGTTTTTATTTAGGATTTACACAACCTGCCAACTTCACAGGTTTAGGGTTTGTACAAGAAACCCTGCCGTGAACCTCTTCAAAACGTGTCGGAATTAGCTGCGAAATGCGTCCCGGCACAGTAGTGAGAGTACGTTCTAAAAGTCAACAACATCCAAGCTTGTGTACATTTTGCACTCTGACAAACACGAAAACTCAAGGCTAATGACGCTCTGCGAATCAAATCAAGAAACATTATTTTCAACTTGCTACACCTAAATGGTTGATTTCACACTCGGCTCGTTTTGGACGAGTCACGTGGTGGCTGAACTGCAACTGGGGAAATAAGTTATAGATTAGTCCGAGATCAGTCATAAGCTCAACTAATACGCGAGACAAGGAGTCAATAACAGATGAGAGAGAGGCAGGCGGCAAATATTCCCGAAAGGCAATCAGGAATCCATAATAATTATGCTAATGATTTGGATTTGCTACTTCATTAAGCAGCAAGTTGAGCTGGTTGATCGGCAATGGAAGCGCTGCTTGATGTCTGTAGCAACCACGTGCACGTATGTCAGCACACGTCGGCTAATTACAGCATCTGCCAATCACCATGGAGACCCTCGCCAATCAGTTTGCCGGCTAATCTGTGAAACGCAGGGCTGATTGTAGACTGACGACACCAATCATTCTCAATGATGCCTTTATTGTGCCATTAAAGAACTATGGATGGATTCATAACATTTTTTACGAGCAAACTTCAAATAAAAGACGCAAAGTTGAACTTCTGTAAGACTTTGCTAATGAGCTCATTTGTTTGACAATACAAAAAAAAAAATGTTGGACTTTTCTCAGAAAAAAATGGAAAAGGGCTTGCAAAAAATAATGAATGGATAATTAAAAGTCCTGGGTTGATCCAAATAACATTAAGAATAATGTGTGCTGAGCCAAGATGTTCCCCATATTGGATAGAAAAGTGGTATTTTTTGTTGAACTTGACTCAATTTTACCTACATTAATAATGATATTCTTCCTAATTTGCCACTAAATAATGCATCATTATTTTTTGCAAAATACAGATTTATTTTACATTGATAAATAGGGCGTTTAAAATACAGCGTTCCTTCGTCACTTTGCGGAATCAGTGCAGTGCTGATTTAAATGTACAGATCTGACAATGTTTTCATGTTAAAACGATGTACAGTGAGGCAAAAAAGTATTTAGTCAGCCACCGATTGTGCAAGTTCTCCCACTTAAAATCATGACAGAGGTCTAATTCTCATCATAGGTACACTTCAACTGTGAGAGACAGAATGTGAAAAAAATCCTGGAAATCACATTGTAGGAATTTTAAAGAATTTATTTGTAAATTATGGTGGAAAATAATTATTTGGTCACTTCAAACAAGGAAGATCTCTGGCTCTCACAGACCTGTAACTTCTTCTTTAAGAAGCTCTTCTGTCCTCCACTCCTTACCTGTATTAATAGAACCTGTTTGAACTCGTTACCTGAATAAAAGACACCTGTCCACAGCCTCAAACAGTCAGACTCCAAACTCCACTATGGCCAAGACCAAACAGCTGTCGAAGGACACCAGACTGGGAATAGTGAATCTACTATAGGCAAGCAGCTTGGTGTGAAAAAATAAACTGTGGGAGCAGTTATCAGAAACTGGAAGACATACAAGCAACTGATAATCTCCCTTGATCTGGGGCTCCACGCAAGATCTCGTCCTGTGGGGTCAAAATGATCATGAGAACGGTGAGCAAAAAATCCCAGAACCACACGGGGGGACCTGGTGAATGACCTGCAGAGAGCTGGGACCAAAGTAACAAAGGTTACCATCAGTAACACACTACGCCGACAGGGAATCAAATCCTGCAGTGCCAGACGTGTCCCCCTGCTTAAGCCACTGCATGTCCAGGCCAGTCTGAAGTTTGCCAGAGAGCACATGAGAGAATGTCATGTGGTCAGATGAAACCAAAATAGAACTTGTTGGTATAAACTCAACTCGTCGTGTTCGGAGGAAGAAGAATACTGAGTTGCATCCCAAGAACACCATACCTACTGTGAAGCATGGGGGTGGAAACATCATGCTTTGGGGCTGTTTTTCTGCTAAGGGGACAGGACGATTGATCCGTGTTAAGGAAAGAATGAATGGGGCCATGTATCGTGAGATTTTGAGCCAAAACCTCCTTCCATCAGTGAGAGCTTTGAGAGGTTGATCAAATACTTATTTTCCACCATAATTTACAAATAAATTATTTAAAATTCCTACAATGTGAAATCCAGGATTTTTTTTTCACATTCTGTCTGTCACAGTTGAAGTGTACCTATGATGAAAATTACAGACCTCTGTCATCATTTTAAGTGGGAGAACTTGCACAATCGGTGGCTGACTAAATACTTTTTTGCCCCACTGTAGGTTTTAGAGTGTATGTAGTGTTTTAAGAACATAGTGTGTTTAAGTGAGTGAAAGCTGTGAGGAGTGTGTCAAAGGCTTAAAGACTTGAAAAGCATATAATACAAATCTAAATACAGAGTGTTCTTAATTCATGGATATACACATACCACTGACAAATGGGGACATTTTTTTCTAATTCGACGCCAGGTAGGTGTGGACAATTTCAAACTAAAGCAAAATAGAGTATTTTTTTTGTAATGTTTTCCCTATTTTCTAATGGAACAATGAATAAAACTGTAATGACTCAATTCAAATAAAGAGGAAACTGGGTATACGAGTGCTCCAGCTTACGGGTTTTTCAGGATATGAGCTGTCTTTCAGCTAATTGTTATGATTTGGGTCGCAAGCAAAACTGAGTAACAAGCCTCCCCGCTGCTGGTTGAGGTAGCAAATGTCGCAATAAACCCTGTAAGAGCAGACCAAAACATCCAGTCTTATGCGGTACTATTAGTTATAAACTAGAAATCGACATCACTTTGTTTTTTCAACCATTGGAAGTTAGAACGTGGGTGTGAAAAACAGTGCTGACATAAAATTATGGATGGTATTCATTGAATTTAAAAAAATAAATCATCCAATACATGACCGAGCATGTTCGAGGATCGCACGCGGAGTGTGCACCATACCGAAGCACGATGGGTTGGAAAAGGCCAGCCAAAGATCTTAAAATATCTAAATGGCAAACATTTATCCATGAAAATACAGCTAAGCTGCTGATGGGTGTGTTTAGCAGAGAAGCAGCTATTTTTCCAATTTGCCATTTTTTTGATTGTTTAATTTTGTATCGGCATTTTGCCGAGGGCCAATGGCAAACGGGCCACAGAGGACCCCTATGATGACGGGGAAGTCCTTTAGCTAATGCCTCACTGCCTTTGCACATGTCGATGTTTAGTTTTGCATGCACAATAATCAAATCAATCAATGAATGTTTACTTATATAGCCCTAAATCACTAGTGTCTCAAAGGGCTGCACAAACTACAACACAAACCACTACGACATCCTCGGTAGGCCCACATAAGGGCAAGGAAAACTCACACCCAGTGGGACTTCAGTGACAATGATGACCCAATGATGACCATGAGAACCTTGGAGAGGACGAAAGCAATGGATGTCGAGCGGGTCTAACATGATACTGTGAAAGTCCAGTCCAAAGCGGATCCAACACAGCCGCGAGAGTCCAGTCCAAAGCGGATCCAACACAGCAGCGAGAGTCCCGTTCACAGCGGAGCCAGCAGGAAACCATCCCAAGCGGAGGCGGATCAGCAGTGCAGAGATGTCCCAAGCCGATACACAGGCATGCGGTCCATCCTGGGTCCCGACTCTGGACGAGCGGTCCATCCTGGGTCCCGACTCTGGACAGCCAATACGTCATCCATGGCCACCGGATTGGACCGGACCCCCTCCACAAGGGAGAGTGGGACATAGGAGAAAAAGAAAAGAAACGGCAGATCAACTGGTCTAAAAAGGAGGTCTATTTAAAGGCCAGAGTATACAAATGAGTTTTAAGGTGAGACTTAAATGCTTCTACTGAGGTGGCATCTCGAACTGTTACCGGGAGGGCATTCCAGAGTACTGGAGCCCGAACGGAAAACGCTCTATAGCCCGCAGACTTTTTTTGGGCTTTGGGAATCACTAATAAGTGCACGCAGATTTCTTGCCGGGACATATGGTACAATACAATCGGCAAGATAGGCTGGAGCTAGACCGTGTAGTATTTTATACGAAAGTAGTGAAACCTTAAAGTCACATCTTAAGTGCACAGGAAGCCAGTGCAGGTGAGCCAGTACAGGTATATATGTATGTATATATGTATATAAAGGTATATACAGTACAGGCGTAATATGATCAAACTTTCTTGTTCTTGTCAAAAGTCTAGCAGCCGCATTTTGTACCAACTGTAATCTTTTAATGCTAGACATGGGGAGACCCAAAAATAATACGTTACAGTAATCGAGGCCAGACGTAACAAACACAAAAATGAGCAATACTCAGACTCTATTTGGCTTGTTAACCTTCCATCGCAGGTGAGCAATGGTGGTCGTGGTTGAGAAGAGTTGTTAAGACGTTGGGATGCTGGAAAATATGCATTGCGTTGCAACAGTCAGCCTTAATGCATTGCTGCAGCGCGGTTTTTTTTTTATTTTTTAGATGTGCACATCATGCAACGTGTTTGTGAGACGAGTTTCGCTATCGTGCTCTGGGGTGAGACCGGCGGGATCTGAGGCATGCAGGCGTATTCAGGGGTTCAAATGCATACCTGTTGGCGGATTTTTTAGTCCATCTTTGAACAGGGGTTGAATTGATTAACTTGGAACCCGACTTAAACAAGTCGAAAAACTTATTGGGGTGTTACCATTTAGTGGTCAATTGTACGGAATATGTAGTAAACTGTGCAATCTACTGATAAAAGTTCCAATCAATCAAAAAGGGTGGCATTTTTTTCCAATATTTGTGGGATCGAGCAGTCGAGTCCCAAAGTTCAACTGGGCGACAGTTATCTATTGTATTGTTTTCCATACAGGATTTCTCATTTAAAAGTTTTAATTTTTGAAAGACATTATAAATATTGGACTTTATGAGCTGTCGCAGACCGAATTGAACTTGAGGTACCACTGTATATTTAGAAGGTGTGGCGGGATCGTCAAGTCTTATGAGCTTGTTCGTTAGTAGAATCACAAGAGTTGAGGCAGATCTTGTTAATTTTACGGTCTTTGCATTCATAAAATTGTATAACTCTACATACCATTCAACTCATGTTTATGCAGGAGCAAGGTGTCCAATTTGGTGTTGATCCAAATTAAGATTATGTGTCCTCTGCAGAGCTCTACTAGCAATCTGGCATTGTTTTTGTGGAAAACAAATCCATGTGCACAGGGCCTTTGCAAAGTAATTATCCGAGCAAGATCCGAGGTGTCAAGCAAGCAAGCAGCAATTGTCCAAGGGGGGGTTCTCGTATGGCTCGCGGAAAAAAAGCAATTTGACGACCAAATGAAAACATATTGCATATGAATCGTTTCTCATTTGCGTCTGCCTGGATCCTCATAACCATCATCATCATCGATGTCTTCCTGGGCCTGACATCAAGATTATTCAGTCAGCTCCATGGAGACAAAGAGAACATCTGCGTTTATATTCTAAGAGTGTTGCTGTACGCATCAATCGCACCTGCCTGGACTTTTTATTTTGAAAAGCGTTTAAGTGTTTCCACACGGTATTTCGTCCTTTTTAAAGGCCTACTGAAACCCACTACTACCGACCACGCAGTCTGATACCTTATATATCAATGATGAAATATTAACATTGCAACACATGCCAATACGGCGTTTTTAGTTTACTAAATTGCAATTTTAAATTTCCCGCTAAGTGTTGTGTTGAAAACGTCGCAGTATGATGACGCGTGCGTTTGACGTCTCGGGTTGTAGCGGACATTATTTTCGAACCCGATCCAAGCTATAAGTAGTCTGCTTTAATCGCATAATTACACAGTATTCTGGACTTATGTGTTGCTGAATCTTTTGTAATTTGTTCAATTAATAATGGAGAAGTCAAAGAAGAAAGATGGAGGTGGGAAGCTTTAGCCTTTAGCCACACAAACACAGCCAGTGTTTCTTTGTTTAAAATTCCCGGAGGTGAAGCTTTACTATGGATCAGAGCGGTCAAGCGAACATGGATCCCGACTAAATGTCTACCGGGAGTTTTCGGTGAGAAAATTGAGGTATAAAGTCGCCTCTTACCGGAAATCAGCGGAGCTTGCGCCGTCCGTGCAGCTGCGTGACTTCCCTCCGAGACTCTGGTGTCAAGACACCCGTGGCCACACCCCTCCGACTTCAGGTACTATTTAATCTCACTAAAACACTAGCAACACAATAAGCAGATAAAGGATTTTCCAGAATTATCCTAGTAATCAGTATCTCTTGCCCTCGCCTGTTTTTTTTTTTTTAGTCCTTCACAATCAATATCCTCATCCACGAATCTTTCATCCTCGCTCAAATTAATGGGGAAATTGTCGCTTTCTCGGTCCGAATAGCTCTTACTGCTGGTGGCTCACATTATAAACAATGTGAGGATGTAAAGAGCCCTACAACCCGTGACGTCACGCGCACATCGTCTGCTCCTCCCGGTAAAGGAAAGGCTTTTTTATTAGCGACCAAAAGTTGCGAACTTTGTCGTCGATGTTCTCTACTAAATCCTTTCAGCAAAAATATGGCAATATCGCGAAATGATCAAGTATGACACATAGAATGGACCTGTTATCCCCGTTTAAATAAGAACATCTCATTTCAGTAGGTTTTTAATGTGGCGCAGGGCAGCAAAGACGACCAATGTTCATTTTAAATTGTGCAGGTGTACAAAGTGACATGCAAAAATGGTCTCAGATTCAGATCAGATGAGCTTTTAAGGACATTTTTTATTTGTTTTTACAGACTTTTTGTCACAACAAAGTCAGCGTTTGACAGCATTTTTTTTTCTGGTGGCGTCCATGACCCTAGTAGTAGCATTTGTCATAATTTGTTGATCTGAAAGCAACCGAGAACGGACATCGAGCGTGTGATGGCCTAAGAAAAAGCAATCATGCAAGATAAAGCAAATCCAAGGCAATGGGAGGGGAGAAAGAGGGTATTCTCACCCCCCATCCAGTTTAAAATCTAACTCCTAGTCACTCAGTAGCAAAGCAAAACAAAAGCTGCAAAAAAAAAACCACTACAAGTTCCAAAATGCTGCTCATTTTTGTTTTTCACCGTTAGTGTGACTTGTAGAACATTCAAGTGCTCCTAGTTGTTAGCCAGCATGGTGATTGGTCAATGGACACAGGAAATAAATGATGCCACGCCAAAGCACAATGTGATATGTTAAAGCGGCTCTAGGAAGTTAATTCTTTGGGGGGCTGCGGGAGGGGGCAGAGGGAGGTTTATTAAAAATCATTTTAACCTTTCTTTAGTGGACAATTGTACAGTGCAACCAGGTCACACGCCATGGTAAGTGGATTGGTACAAAATAGCAACATCAAGTTTAAGTGCTGAGCCTCGTCTTTTGTTGGAGAGGCGTGAGCACCCCCCTCACCCTCATCCTCACGTTAAATGGAAATGACCCCCCCCTAAAAAAATAAGAGAGACAGAAAAAACACATCTCAGAGAGGTGGGAAGAAGAGGAAAGGTTATAGAAACCACTAGACAGGCAAGATGACCCCTCCCCAGCTTACAGACAGAAGCAGTGAGAAGACAACAGGTTGATAAAGGTGAAGGGGCTGGGCCATCTTCTCTACAGGTGGTACCCCCGCTGAGTCTGCTGTGGGGGGCCGAGCACTCATTCCCATTATGCCCCCCGCACCATTCACGCCCATGCCCCCAGCCTCCCCCTCACTTGAGAAGAGCCTTGATGCCGTCGTCTTCGGCTGCCTCAAAGGCGCTCATGCCGTTTGGACCCTTCTGGTTCTTGTCAGCGCCCTGCGGAGGACATGAATATTAATAATAGGTCAGGTGCCAAAGAGGCAAGGGCAGGTGCCACATTTGTAGCTAAAATACAGCTGCACAATCCCTATACCTCCTTTAGGTTTAAACTCATGAATGTTATAGAACCTTTCAACTGACACTTGTGAGCTCATTTAGAAAGAAGTATCCCCTGTATTAGACACACCTGCACTAAGGAGATGCTGCATTTATACTGCCAGAAGAGTTGCACACCATTGCTAATGACAAACACGGTGTCCAGTTAATAGCTCAATCCAAATGTACTATTTATTGCTACTGTTGTTATTGGACTGCACAGGTGTATTTAATAGACAGGCCAGTGAGTGTACTGTACATAATATTCTGCCGCACTTGGACTTTTGCAACTCAGCATACTAATAGGTGTGTTTTCTCAACAAGACTCGCTACACCCCATTGTCAGCACTCTGCAGCGATTTAACGCCCGGGTCACCTATTGAGGTTAAACGGCCTTTTACACGGGTGGCTGGAGAGTGGGGGTACTAGTGCAGGGGCGGGGTCAGCTCCCACGATGCACACAAAAGGCACGCTGTCTGCAAACACAAGTGCGTATGAATGAGTACCACTAGTCAGCAGGCTCTTTATGTGCTTTAAACATGGGGAGTTGCACACAGAAAGATGGCAATGTGACATGTAGTGTTATACAGTGCAACCCATTTATATTGACCCCCTTCAGACTGGCTTACTGACCCCGACATCACCGAACATGAAAATGCGCATTGCTTGTAAATTTACTTTTGCCAGAAACTTAAGCCTGGGTAACAAATGATTTTTCAACCTATGTCATTTTCCTAAATTCTTGGCAATTATTTTTCCATTTAGATTGCCTTTTTATAATAATATTTTAAACTGTGACCCAACAAAACTGCTGCGCTAATGTTGTTGTATGTCTTGATTAGAATGTCAATAAAGCTTCCATAGAGGCACACAACTTTCTTTCAGTGTTTAACAATAATTTTGTTACCCATAGTTATTGTGGCAGAATGCAGGTTAAGACTGCATTGATTTTATTTTGAAGCTTAGTTTGGACTAAAGAGGAAGTCACTTAATATATTTTCAACGCTTTGTCTTATGCAGGCACCTTCTAGTAACGAAATGATGGTAAACCAGGACTAGATAAGTGGGTCATCAACACAGATAATTGTTGACTCAAGTAGGTTCCCTTGTTCAACCTAAAATCATACATGTTAAGAGGTTCATTTAGCCTACTGACGTGTATTTATAAATGGTTGATTTATATAGGCTGGGAAGGAAAGACTGTCAACAGGGACGAAGGAGCATATCAACTATCCCACACCTGGGATGCAGTCCTGCAGGGCCACCCCCGGCCGTTTGGTAGACATCCAGACAACAGGGGGGGGGCCCACCCCGCCCTACCCCCGGCGCACACCAGGGGACACCGCCATCCCACCACTTCAGGTGGGATGGAACAAACCATATAACACGTCACAGACAACATCACGCTAACATCACGTGACACTTCTGATGAAGGCTGCAGAAGCAAGATTGCCGAAACTTGTCAGGTACAAAACTTTACCTTACAAGCCTATATAAATCAACCATTTATAAACTAAAATCATACATTTTTGATGACTGCATGGGATGGTATTTCAGGGCCCCTTTTAGTCAAGTAAGCAAGAGATACCCAACATTTTTGAACAGCTTGTTTTTGTCAAACCTTGATGGACCAGTGGGAGGTGGTAGATGTCAGTAATGTATACTATTGTTGTGTTGCTATGTGTATAAAAGAATATCAAAACTATTCACATTGGTGCTAGGGCAGCACGATTTTGACAAAACCCCTAATTGCAATTTTCCTCTCCAAAATTGCGATTTGATTTTTACATATAAAAATGTAAAAATATCAAGTAAAGGAAAACCTTTTACTTTTAGACTGTAACTGAACATATTCTTGTCTCAAGGTCCCACACGGAACAATATGCAATAAGTTACTAAAAAAAATATTTGGCTTTATGAAGACAGAGCTTTTGTCGACATCATACTCCTTAACTGAAGAAATATTTGATCAAAACTATTAAGTGTTTATAATGTAATGTATTCATGATATATAATAATGCAAGTAACTATTTTAAAGGATACGAACTATTATTTTGCATTACTTGTTTAGCATTGTACCCTAATTGAAAGGTAAATACATTTTAATTATCCTAAGTAAATAAAACAAAATAAAATTGACACTTTTCTTTAAGCAAAGATTTAACCTACAGTCAAGAAAATAAGTATTTGAACACCCTGCTATTTTGCAAGTTCTCCCACTTAGAAATCATGGAGGGGTCTGAAATTTTCACAGTAGTTGCAAGTCCACCGTACGAGAGATAACCTAAAAAGAAAAATCCAGAAATCACAATCTATGATTTTTTAACAATTGATTTGTGTGATACAGCTGAAAATAAGTATTTGAACACCTGTCTATCAGCTAGAATTCTGACCCTCAAAGACCTGTTAGTCCGCCTTTAAAAGTCCTCCTCCACTCCACTGTATTATCCTGAATCAGATGCACCTGTGTGAGGTTGTTAGTTGCATAAAGACACCTGCCCACCCCATACAATCAGTAAGACCCAAACATTCAGCATGGCTAAGAGCAAAGAGCTGTCCAAAGACATCAGAGACAAAATTGTACAACTCCACAAAGATGGAAAGGGCTACGGAGAAATTGCCAAGCAGCTTGGTGAAAAAAGGTCCACTGTTGGAGCAATCATTAGAAAATGGAAGAAGCTAAACATGACGGTCAATCTCAATCGGAGTGGAGCCCCATGCAAGATATCACCTCGTGGGGTCTCAATGATGCTAAGAAAGGTGAGGAATCAGCCCAGGACTACACGGCAGGACTTGGTCAATGACCTGAAAAGAGCTGGGAGCACTGTTTCTTTGGTCACTGTTGGTAAGACACTAAGACGTCATGGTTTGAGATCATGCATGGCGCGGAAGGTTCCCTGCTTAAACCAGTACATGTTAAGGCCCGTCTTAAGTTTGCCAATGACCATTTGGATGATCCAGAGGAGTCATGGGAGAAAGTTTTGTGGACAGATGAGACCAAAATTGACCTTTTTGGTCATATATCCACAATGCGTGTTTGGAGGAAGAAGAATGATGCGTACCATCCCAAGAACACCATCCCTACTGTGAAGCATAGGGGTGGTAGCATCATGCTTTGGGGGTGTTTTTCTGCTCATGGGACAGGACAAATGTACTGTATTAAGGAGAGAATTACTGCAGCGATGTATTGTGAGATTTTGGCCAAAAACCTCCTTCCCTCAGTCAGATCATTGAAGATGAGTCGTGGCTGGATCTTCAAACATGACAATGAACCAAAGCACATAGCCAGGAAAACCAAGAAGTGGCTTCGTAAGAACCATATCAAGGTTCCGGAGTGGCCTAACCAGTCTCCAGACCTAAATCCAATTGAAAATCTTTGGAGGGAGCTGAAAGTCTGTGTTACTCAGCGGCAGCCCAGAAACCTGACTGATCTAGAGAAGATCTGTGTGGAGGAGTGGGCCAAAAATACCTCCTGCAGTCTGTGCAAACCTGGTGAAGAACTACAGGAAACGTTTGACCTCTGTAATTGCAAACAAAGGCTACTCTACCAAATACTAATGTTGATGTTCAAATACTTATTTTCAGCTTTATCACACAAATAAATTGTTAAAAGAAATCGTAGATTGTGATTTCTGGATTTTTCTTTTTAGGTTATCTCTCATACAGCGGACATGCACCTACCGTGAAAGGTTTGGACCCCTCCATGACTTCCAAGTGGGAGAACTTGCAAATACTTATTTTCTTCACTGTATATAGATATCGAATATCTCAAAGTGATTTGAAGTCAGACTTTTTTTTGTGATCTATTTTTTTTACAGCATTTTCGGTTGTTCGTCTGTGATAATGGGCTCATATTTCCACCTGATTTCATGCTGATATATAACGGGACATTTGGCTTTGAAATCACATTTTTTTCCTGCTATTTTTTGTTACTTTAAGGCACTTCTCACTGGAGAGTCGCAAAGCTCTCTGTATGTGCTTCCTGTGTGTATAAAGTTGCAGCTTGCTCTGGTCACCGAAGAGACAACTATTGTGAATGACTGAAAAGAGTGGTCAATCTGTTCTGTTAATTCTACTGTTATACACGCTCAAGTGCTGAGAGCGATGCACAAAGTAAGACGTCTTTCTGCCTGTTTTTGAGAGAGAAACGAACAAACGCAAGGCTCAACAGTGTTATGAGAAATACATTGTTGTACGATAACTAGGACGAGATACAAAAACTGAGGCACAATTTACGTTGAAACCCGCTGTAATCCAATCTGCACGAGGGGCTCACACTGATGTGTCATCGTGTATAAAAATATTAACAACCTTATCTATGAGGAACTTGACACAGCTGGCATGGCCCTCCAGGCAGGCAGAGATCAGCGGAGTGAGGCCATGTTTGTCAGGGGCCTGCGAAGGAGGTAGAGAAACAACAATCAGGTATTTACAGGCAAAAAAGACATTTGAGAATGTAGCAAAGGTAGACAATGAGATGTTACGTTGACATCTGCTCCTTTGGAGATGAGGAACTCCACCAGGTCCTTCCGACCAAAATCGCAAGCATAGTGCAGAGGCTTCCTGCCGCCATCCAGGGTCCGATTGACATCATCTGCCTGCCACACAGAAAAAAGAAAGGTCATTACATAATTGCTTTTAATCATTATTATAAACACACAAATGTGGCCCTTTATGACATGACTTCCTGCACCCAAAGCAAAGGGTCATTAGTTAAGAGCTCTCAGGTAGTTTAGGTGGATCTAGTTACAGCAGTGTCAAATTAAAACACCTTATCCACTTTGAACATCTTCTTGTCTTCTGTATTGTACAAGCCTTAGAGATACTCCTTAATTAAATGGGGGTCCTCATAGGACCAAATATGACCTAACATTGTAAAAAAAATAATAATAATAATAAATAAAGAAATGAAAATTAAAAACATGACCACCGGAAGACATTTTCTTGATCAATGATCTGGAAAATGAATGATTAGCCCTCGAATAATTGTGTATGATAATTGAGTTTTTATTTAATCATTTACTAAAGAAGGTTTTGCTCAATTAAAATCTTTAAGTTGAAAAATTAATCAACTTTCTTTGGCCGGTGGGGAGACATCACAATTAAGACAATACAGCATAACCTGAAGTTCAAAACTTACTTTAACAATTCAAAGTGCAAGAAATGACATAAACACAGTAAGGATACAAACAGCATGTTAACATGCTAACTTCACTAACCTGGCTAACCTCACTCCAATCACCTTACAGTGTTTTAATTAGATTTTTTACAGTATGACTTCTTTGCAGCTGAACGGTTAATGTCGACCACCTGATTTGATGGGGACATCCTGTTTTTGTCCTGGTCGTGGAACTGTCGACCAACCCTATACTCTCCGTGGGATCCTTGATAGTGCATGGGAATTTGCATAACCAGTGAACTTTTGTTTTGTCGACTTGGAGAAGGCATTCGACCGTGTCCCTCGGGAAGTCCTGTGAGAGTACTCAGAGAGGATGGGGTATCGGACCGCCTCATTGTATGATCAGTGCCAGAGCTTGGTCTGCATTGCCAGCAGTAAGTCGGACCAGTTTCTGGTGAAGGTTGAACTCCGCCAGGGCTGCCCTTTGTCACTGATTCTGTTTACAACTTTTATGGACATCATTTGTAGGCCCAGTCAGGGCGTTGAGGGGATCCCGTTTGGTTGCTGCAGGATTAAGTCTTTGCTTTTTTCGGACGATGTGGTCCTGCTGGCTTCATTTGGCCAGGATCTTCAGCTCTCACTGAATCGGTTCGCAGCTAAGTGTGAAAGGAATGGGATGAAAATCAGCACTTCCCAGTCCGAGTCCAGGGTTCTCGCCCAGAAAAGGGTGGAATGCTATCTCCAAGTCGGGGAGGATATCCTGCCCCAAGTGAAGGAGTTCAAGTATGTCGGGGTCTTGTTCACGAGTGGGGGAAGAGTGGATCGTGAGATCGACAGGCAGATCGGTGCGGTGTCTGCGCTGATGCGGACCCTTTATCGATCTGTTGTGTTGAAGAAAGAGCTGAGCCGGAAGGCAAAGCGCTCAATTTACCGGTCAATCTACATCCCCATCCTCACCTATGGTCATGAGCTTTGGGTTATGTCAGAAAAGACAATATCAAGGCGCCGCTTCTGCACATCGATAGGAGCCAGATGAGGTGATTCAGGCATTTGGTCAAAATGCCCCCCCTCCCACGCCTCCCTGGGGGTTTACAGCAAAAATGAGCACACATCAGTTACAACTGGTGGAGACATTGCAGCAAGTCAGTGTAACGCAACAAATCATTTCCTGTAAAGCACGGGTGCCTAAACTTTTTCAAGTGAGGGCCGCATGCAGAACTAGAAAAGCACTCAGAGCGCAGACCTCCACCAGGCCTTGTCATCTCATTAAGAAAAAAATCCTGAATCCAGACCATGATCTGGATCACTCCCATAACTGAATCACTTGATCCTAATCCCATTTGTGTAATTTCTGTGCACGTATCATCAGTATGTGCCTTATAGTTTTTTGAGCTGTTTATAGCGAAATAAAAGACGCAAAGTAAAGCCTCTTGTCAGTCATCAACTGGCTTTGTCTCTGTGGGTGGAGGCGGGGTCATGAAATAATTAACCAACAAACAAACCCTGGCATTCACATGACCTCCTGGTGGAGGTATAAATGGAAAAGGCAAGGAACGCACTGAAATTCACAATATGCTGATTTATCTAAAAAAAACAAAAAAACATCTTAGCTTTGTGTTATACAGTGGGTGATAAGTGTAATATCTAATAAAATATCTCATTAACTCATTAGATTGTTATGATATGCCAAAGTACAATAAAAAATAAAAAATAAAAAAATATATATATTCAGACACCCCTGGTATAATGAGTTTAAAAACACTGCTCTAACGTCAGCCACACAATTAAAATAAAAATGTCAAGTGTTGGTCAAAGTGACGACTGGGGGCGAGAGGCTTGTTCGGGAGCGCTAATAGAACCACCAAATGAGAAGATCTGAATCTACACTGCCTTCTTACTCTGCTTAAGGTCAAGTACAGCTCATTATTAGCACTGAACATTGCTTAACCATGGCCGTCTGGCTGTCTGGAATATTATAGAGCAAAGATCGATACACTACGGCGCGCGGCAGGTCCCATGTCAGCATTGGACAACATTAAACAAGAGGTAGGAAATGGATGGATAGATTTTGACAATGCGCTGCCATCTGATGGAGTATATTAGTATTGTTAGTTACCAATGTAATGGTCAGTGACTGAGTGCACAGAATCGATGCAACATATAGGTACCATTCAGACAGCCTTTCCCATAGCTCGGTTGGTAGAGTTGCCGTACCAGCAACTTGAGGGTTGCAGGTTCATTTCCCGCTTCCGCCATCCTAGTCACTGCCGTTGTGTCCTTGGGCAAGACACTTTACCCACCTGCTCCCAGTGCCACCCACACTGGTTTAAATGTAACTTAGATATTGGGGTTTCACTATGTAAAGCGCTTTGAGTCACTAGAGAAAAGTGCTATATAAATATAATTCACTTCACTCCCACCGACGGTCCGATTAATTAAAAACAACACAGAAAGTTAATACATGTGGTACAAAACACACAACTTGCCCTTTGAGATATGGACAATATAAATCCCCACACAATTAAATCCATTACCAATAATTATGGGTAAAACGCAAAACAGTACACAATTCCGACATGTTTTACTAGGGCTTGGCAATATGGCCGAAACACTAAAAAACAATAAATGTTTCTTATATTGATTGATATCGATACGTATTGGTATTTTTTATGACTTATTTAAGCCTGCCAATAAATACAGTAAAACAATTTCCAACTTACCGGGGGTGCTATTTATCAGTGGAGAAGGTTGCTGGTAGCCAGGTAGAATGAGCCTGGCTAAGGTAAGAAAAAATTTAAAGTAGATTTGAAGGCAGATGCAGATTTGAGACTAAAGATGGCAGCAGTGCATGAGCTATTGACTCATTAGGCAGACACAATGGAAGTGTCAGGATGTTACAGCAAGTCTGTATTAAAACCAACAAAACTAACGACAAATTTCTGTTATTGAGTTGATATATCAAGATATCACAGTTTCTCGTCACATTCCATGCAATGAATCCACAGCAAAAGCACACTAGAGTATTGTATGTGTGTGCTCCTTTAAGAATGGTGTGTTGGGTAATTGATGTCAGTGAGTTAGTGGAAGAGTGAGGAGAGGGAGCGGTGGCATGTGCAGCAGTCCTGGAGAAAGGTGAATGTGTCCGGTTGTGTCCTGCAGAAATAAGAATAATGCAACCAAATTGTCACGAGTCTGTGGCCTCGTCATTTCGAGCCAAAAGCGGAGTTTAGCAGACCCATTGTCGGGTAAACCAGAGGGAACGCCTCCCCTGCGCTTCTGGACTACTACAGTCTGGGACTGGGAGCTGAACAGCAAGAAAGGTGGAACACTCAGTAGTTGATACTGTTATGTGATTGGCTGTTAGCGTGTCCCTCCCATTGCTCAGTGACACTTCCTGTTTCTTGTTCGCTGGATTCCCAAAGCGCTATTGACTCCATGAAACAAATCTTGGTTCATAATTTCTGGTTTCTCCTGACCAAAAAATGTAAATATATATTGAATATATTATCGAACACATTTTATATTGATATCGATTATGTGTCTATCGCTATATATTTTGATATCGTATTATTGGCCCAGCCCTATGTTTGACACATTTTAGCTGCTGGATATTGATTACAGAACTTTAAGGAGGTCATCAGGGATGAATGTTTTATCATTTTTTCACACTACATATACCTGCTAAGTGGCCTTATGGTTAGTGTCCGCCCTGAGATCGGTAGGTTGTGAGTTCAAACCCTGGCCGAGTCATACTAAGGGTTGGAATTAGGGCATCACCAAAATGATTCCGAGCGCAGCCAACGCTGCTGTTCACTGCTCGCCTTACCTCCCAGGGGGTGGAACAAGGGGATAGGTCAAATACAGAGGGTAGTGTGTGCGACTATCAGTGGTACTTTAATTTAAACTTTTTAGCATATTGTAGCGATGGGGGGAATCAATGTGTTGTTTTTCAGTCTGTTAGCTAAAGCCTGTGATTATTGCTTTAACAAACTTACCTGTCTCTGATAATATTTGAAATCCTACATCTTTTATTTTTGTACAAAATTATCTTTTTTTTTTTTAATTCCTAAGGACTGGGAATGACGTGTACACTATGACGCAGTTACGTACATTATTTAAGTTGTTTATGTGGGAGATAATGAAAATAAAGCTATGTAAAGCCACACTGTCGTCTGTGTCTCTTGTACAGAAAAAGGATAAAAAGCTCACTCTTGCTCTCATATGAGTCCACTGTAACTCTCTAACGGTGACCCCATAGTTGTTGGGTGTCAGTTGGTTGTGAACGTGCTTGGTTTGAAATTAGATTAGATTAGATAGTACTTTATTTATTCCGTCAGGAGAGTTCCTTCAGGAAAATTACAATTTTCAGCACAATCCCATTCAAGATCAGACAAACATTACAGGGAGACAGAACAGCGGAGCCTGTTTTTTAAATGCTAATTTCGCCGACTATCACTCATTTAATCGTTGCTGCCAAAATCACTGTTTGCAACACAAAGACAGATGCCTAGAGGGCGCCAACTTTCCAATTTATCTTACACCGTTTATCTCGCCCTCTCACGACTTCTCCTACGCGAAGACATAATTACGTAGCCACGTGCGTTAGCTTTAGGTGTTGTTAGCTAGTATAGCCATTTGCATAGCAAGTGTTAGCTGTCATTGAATGTACAACATGACGACAAATTGTTTGTTGCTTCTCTTGGACTGCTTTTGTATGCGCGGACGCGCTCCCTGCGCCTTTGTTTTGGCGAGACCGTAATCACTAATCATTTTTATTACATAAACACATAGACAAATAGACAATTGTGTTCTGTTAAAGATAAACTAGCCAGTGGTGTTCTTGTTATGTTTTGCTTTGAAAAATACTGTGATGATGTTGCAAACAATTGTGCAGCCCTATGTCTTGTGCAGCCCTATGTCAGGATGACTTTCCTGTTTTAGCCACAATTAATTTGCTCTCTAAAGCAGTGGTTCTCAAATGGGGGTACGCGTATCCCTGGGAGTACTTGAAGGTATGCCCAGGGGTATGTGAGATTTTTCAAAAATATTTTAAAAATAGGAACAATTCAAAAATCCTTTATAAATATATTTTTGGAATAATATACGTCAACAAAATATGAATGTAATTTCATAAACAGTGAAAAGAAATGGAACAATGCAATATTTAGTGTTAACAGCTAGATTTTTTTGTGGACATGTTCCATAAATATTGATGTTAAAGATTTCTTTTTTTGTGAAGAAATTAATTAGGAATTAGAATGAAGTTTATGAATCCAGATGGATCTCTATTACAATCCCCAAAGAGGGCACTTTAAGTTGATGATTACTTCTATGTGTAGAAATCTTCATTTATAATTGAATCACTTGTTTATTTTTCAACAAGTTTTTAGTTATTTTTATATCTTTTTTTTTCAAATAGTTCAAGAAAGACCACTCCAAATGAGCAATATTTTGCACTGGTATAGAATTTAATAAATCAGAAACTGATGACATAGTGCTGTACTTTACTTCTTTATCTCTTTTTTTCAACCAAAAATGCTTTGGTCTGATTAGAGGGTACTTGAATTAAAAAAATGTTCACAGGGGGTACATCACTGAAAAAAGGTTGAGAACCACTGCTCTAAAGCACTCATTTTTAGTTTCTCTTCTCACTGCATGTAAAGAATCAACAAAGAGACAGAAAGATGGCGCAATGAAACTTTATATTTGAGAATGTTACGTGATTGGCTGTTTAACGTGTCCCTGGCATTGCTCTCCAATCACTTCATTTTATGCTAGGTTACCAGACCTAGCATGTGAATGTTTCACTTGCACTTGGTGGTGGAGTTTTGTGCTAATACACAATGGTCTCTGGCGTGGAACGACGTGCGCTTTACAAGACTGTTCTCTGCTGCCCCGGTTGTGAAAAGTATTAATTTGATATGCACTGGAGCCTGCTTCTTCACTGTTATTATCGCCGACGATCACCCTCATTTAATTGTGGCAGCCAAAATTGTGATTGTGATTAAAATGTCATTAATTGTGCAGCCTTAGCTTCACCTTAGTGTGTGTGATGTTTTATTATCTTTATAATCTCGATGAAAGCTGTGTTTATTTACTAAATAGCATCTGAACAATAAATGAACAAACTATTGTGGCCAATCTACAAATGCTGATTTAAAGGGAAATTGTACATTTGCCTATCATTTACAATATTTTGAAAGATAAAAAGTCAGACGTCTTTTTTTATAATGCACTCTAACTGATAAATAAATGTAAAGAAAAGTTTGCTTACAATTGAGTTAGTGGGAGGCCCTCTATTCCCATCCAAAAAGTGCCAACATTATTCCATTTAAAGGCCTACTGAAATGAGATTTTCTTATTCAAACGGGGATAGCAGGTCCATTCTACGTGTCATACTTGATCATTTCGCGATATTGCCATATTTTTGCTGAAAGGATTAGTTCAAATCCAGGCTCGGGATCTTTCTGTGTGGAGTTTGCATGTTCTCCCCGTGAATGCGTGGGTTCCCTCCGGGTACTCCGGCTTCCTCCCAACTCCAAAGACATGCACCTGGGGATAGGTTGATTGACAACACTAAATTGGCCCTAGTGTGTGAATGTGAGTGTGAATGTTGTCTGTCTATCTGTGTTGGCCCTGCGATGAGGTGGCGACTTGTCCAGGGTGTACTCTGCCTTCCGCCCGATTGTAGCTGAGATAGGCGCCAGCGCCCCCCGCGACCCCGAAAGGGAATAAGCGGTAGAAAATGGATGGATGGATGGATGGATTTAGTAGACAACATCCACGATAAAGTTTGCAACTTTCGGTGCTAAGAGAAAAGCCCTGCCTCTACCGGAAGTCGCAGACGATGACGTCGCAAGTGTGGGGGCTCCTCACATATTCCCATTGTTTTTAATGGGAGCCTCCAACAAAAAGTGCTCTTCGGACCGAGAAAACGACAATTTCCCCATTAATTTGAGCGAGGATGAAAGATTCGTGTTTGAGGATATAACGGATAGCAACGGACTAGAAATATAAATAGATAAATAAAAGTTGAAAAAAAATAAAACGCGATTGCATTGGGACGTATTCAGATGTTTTTAGACACATTTAGTAGGATAATTCTGGGAAATCCCTTATCTTTCTATTGTGTTGCTAGTATTTTAGTGAGTTAAATAGTGCCTGACAGTCGGAGGTGTACGTCCACGGGTGTGTTGACGCGCAGTATCTCAGGGGAGTCGACGGCAGCTATGGACAGCACAAGCTCAGCTTTTCTCCGGTAAGAAGCGACTTTTTAACCACAATTTTCTCGCCGAAACCTGCTGGTTGACATTCCGTCGTGTTTCATGTTCGCTTGACTGCGCTCTGATCCATAGTAAATTTTCACCTCTAGGAATTTTAAACAAGGAATCATCGTGTGTTTGTGTGGCTAAAGGTTAAATCTTCCCAACTCCATCTTGCTACTTTGACTTCTCCAATATTAATTGAACAAATTGCAAAAGATTCAGCAAAACAGTTCTCCAAATACTGTATAATTATGCCGTTAAAGCAGACGACATTTAGCTGTGTGTGTGCGTAGTGCTCATACTTTCTAAAAACCTGTGACGTCTTGCATACACGTCATCATTACACGACGTTTCCAAGACGAAACTCCCAAGAAATTTAAAATTGCAATTTAGTAAACTAAAAAGGCCGTATTGGCATGTGTTGCAATGTTAATATTTCATCATTGATATATAAACTATCACACTGCGTGGGGGTAGTAGTGGGTTTCAGTAGGCCTTTAAATTTTGGGATTTGAATATTAACCATGTATTAGTGATATTGTTCTTATATATGCTAACACAGACAAACTATAGCAGCGGTCCTTTTTTCTTTGTGAGGATTATGGCTCATTGTTCATCTAAATAGGAATATTTAAACATCCCATCAGTCGGCATCCCAGTGAAAGCAGACCTTGTACAGTAAGTGATGTGTTTTATGTTTGTTGGTTCTCATTATGTCTGCAGTGAGTAGTAATCAGTGATGTTGACAAAGGAAAAAGAAAACAATGCATTTTTTTAATTAATGCACCGCTGTATTCTTAAAATGATCAAAATACATATATATTACATGTTATGAATGTGCCTGTTACTAAATTAAATGTATACTTTCAGTGAGTATATAAAACCTTAAAGGGAGTGTTTGGATGTTTTTAAGCAAACTTTTGCTTGTGCTTATTTATGAGTTTAAAAAAAAACAATACAAAAGAAAAACACGTGTTTTTGTCTTACATAAGGATTGTGACTGAAATTCCCCCAAAAAAGCAGTTCCCCTTTAAAACTACAGATTAAAAGGTGCGGTTTGCAACATGCTTAAAGCTATATGTAAGACATTGATTGCATAAAAAAAAAAAAAAATGTAATCACAAATAAAACTCAAAACATTACAACTTTCGCTGCAAATTTATATATACTTCAATGTATGTATATCTAGTTCTTCAGGAACTTTTCGGACTTCCTGCCAGCCAGGTTTGGAAGGTTACCCCAACCTTAAGCACTTTTCCAAGAAGACATTCAGGAACATTTGGTTCCTGGATCTATAGGGTCCTGGAGAAGTGTGGGGTTTGTGTCTCCACCACATTTCACAGTTTAGGGTAGTTTGTACAAATCAGGCTGATAATGTATGGAGGAGTGGTTTACTATTTCTATACTAATACCCTGTAAATAGACAATACCATGTTCAAGTTGCTTTACTAAAAAGTAAACAAAATACAAAGCAGTCATAAACAAAACAATATGATTTATAAAATAAAGTTTACCGAATTGTTAATAAAAAGTTAGGCTTTGGTCCGCAATGTCCAAAAATCAGAAAGTCATCCTTTGAGTAAATTATGAATTAATCAGGGTCAGGCGATTCTTTTTGATCCATTTCAGCTGTAAATAACAATATATAAATAATAAATGTCAGTGTTTATCTCAGAAAGACAAGAAACACATCGGCTTGTTAGCATTAGAATTTTGTTAACTTGAGGCTAATAAATACACAAATGGAGTCTAACAGCCTACTTTTACAACATGTAATAAAAAAAAAAAATTAAGATTTGATGTTATTCACCTTTGTTCCACCGTGTACTGCCTTCCTTTTTCCACATTTATCCAACAAAGTCAGAATGGTAAGCACCTGATGTTGCCGCTTCCAATCCGGCTTCATACACCTCAGTAAATACGTTTTAAAGAGTCTGTCCACTTCTCAAAGCTTCGAGTAACAAAATTAAGTTTATAAAATCTAATAATCAACAATAAACTGCATATAGTTAAAGACTATAGAGGAGTAAAACACACTCCAAGACAGTTCCACGGATCAGCGTTCTTCAGCACACAGATGCCCCACAAAAGTTCCTGCATTTCAAAAGCTCCTATTGTTCTTGTCTCTTTTATCAAGTTTGTTGTAATAGAAATAAATACCTCCTCAAATAAGAACAAAATAATTTTATGTCCTGCACCTCTACAAGTCGCCGTGTAGAGGTGCAGGAGATCGATTTTAGGATGCATCGAAATTCAGACATGGACGATTACAGAATTGATGAATAAACGTCAATAATCAATAATTGATTAATTTGTTGAAAATAAAGTAATACAGACAGTTCTAAAATTGTACATTTCCGACCAGCTCCTTTATTATAGGGCACTTATGTTCCAGTTTTGCACACACTTAATAAATGTAATGGGAATTAATGAAACTGTTTCTTAATAAAAATTTACTGTTTTTGAAAGTTGAAAGTGATAAAGGCTCATTTAGCGTAACGAAAAGAAATGTAAAACCGCATGAATATATATATATAAATTAAAGATCAATAATCGGTTATTAATTGAATCGTAGCTCCTGAATCGTAATCAAATCGTGAGGTACCCAAAGATTCCCACCTCTATCGCCATGTAAATTCCGATGGCGGTCGTGGGTTTGTAAGAGATGTTTTAGGAACGCCCCAAACTGTGTTCGAACAATCAGCACTCGAAAGCACAGCCCGCGCCCAAAAAGGTTCCTGGTCACTTGGAAAAGTCCCGCCTGCTAGGAGGAACTCCGAAAAGATCCGGGAAAAACTAAATGTGTTTTTTGGTGGAAACACTGAAGGAACTTTATTTACCTGGGTAAATGAGGAAGTTCTTGCGGTGGAAAAGTGGCGGGCTGTGCTGTCAAACGCTGATTGGTTAAACACAGTTGGGGATATTCCTAAAACTTATTTTTTGAACACAGGACTGCCATTGCATGATGCTAATCGACTTGTTTATTTCTTGTGTATTTCTATTACAACAAACCTGAAAACAGAGAGAAAGAAGAAAGAAAGGAACTTTCGACTTGCAGGAACTTTTGTAGGGCATCTTTGTGCTGAAGAACGCTGTACAGTGGAACGATTTTGCAATGTTTTTACTCAGCCGTAGTCTTTAAACTTTATATTAATGTTGTTTTATTAATTTAGACAAACTTCATTTTGATACGCGAAGCGACGAGAAGTGGACATACTCTTTTAAACGTATTTACGGAGTAGTATAAAGCCGGACTTGAAGCAACGACCTCAGCTGCTTACTACTCTTGAGACTTTGTTAGATAAATGGGAAAAGGGGGCAGTACACAAATGGAATGAAGGCAAATGAGATCAAATACTAATCATTTACTTAACTATATGTTTTAAAAGTAGTCAGTGACACTCTGTGTATTTATAAGCCTCAAACCGAGTGAACAGATTGCTAATCCTAACAACCTAAAACCAATCTGTTTGTGTTGTAGTCGTTACATAAACACTGACATTTATTTTTTATATATTGTTATTCCAAACTGGAATGGACCAAAAGGAATCACCTGACCCTCGTGAATTCATCATTTACTGAGAGGACGATATTTTGACTGTTGGACATTGCGGACAAAAGCCTGACTTAATGAACAATTCACTACACTTCTTTTAAAAAAATCATGTTGTTTATTATTGCTTTGTATTCCATTAATTTACTTTTTATTAAAATAACTCTGACCTAATACTGTCTGTCTATTTATATGGTGGAATCAGTGTATACATACACTAAACCACTCCTCCATACGTCATCAGCGTGATTTGTATAAACTACCCAGAACTGTGAAACGCGGTAAAAACACAAACTTCTACAGGAACCTCAAGTTCATTAACTTTTGGTGAAAAACACAAATCGGATCCTGGAGGAATGAATAATGTGTACATGATGAGTTACGCAAAATACATGGTGTTATCTAGCACCACTAATAGATTGCAGTCCTATGGGAAAATGCACCTGCCTGGGAGGAGAAGATGTGACTCGACTCATTGATATTATCTTTTGCCTTTGATCATTCTCAACGCAACACTGCACTACTACATTGTATTTTCTTTGTGCAGGTGCATACACATACGTTAACCAATCAACGATCACATTAAGCGTTACAACAGTCACGTGATCCTGTGACCCGACTCTCCCCAGATCCTTGTAGTTCGCTAAGCTCCACACAACGATCTGGGCTTGAGGGTATTGCTAACTCTTTCTAAATACCAAAAAATAATGAACCAATCAGGATCGCCGGGCTGGATTTCATAGATGTGACGTAGTGCCAAAGCGACTGTTTGATTCAAACAACGCAGCGAGGAGTCGTGTGCTGATATCGATTCTGCTATTGCAACTGTTTTGCGACACTGATCGTCCACTGAAATTGCTGCGTTCTTTTAGTAAAAGTTCTCTAACTTTTCGCTCTGTCGTTATCCGATATGTCGGCTGTTCTGTTTTAGATTTCCCAGCATCGCTCTCATCAGCGTCACGGGTTGATTGCGATGTGAGTGGTTGAAGTAGCACGTCATTTACGTTAACAGACAAGTGGCTTATTCAAACACAATTTTTTTTTTTTTTTTCACAAGGCCCCGCCTTCTGTAATACATTTCAAAGTCAATCAATCAAAGTTTACTTCCATCCATCCATCCATCCATTTCATACCGCTTGTCCCGTTTGGAGTTGCGGGGTGTACTGAAGCCAAGCTTAGCTGCATTCGGGCGGAAGGCGGCGTACACCCTGGACAAGTCGCCACCTCATCACAGGGCCACATGGATATTTACTTATACAGCCCTAAATCACGAGTGTCTCAAAGGGCTGCACAAGCCACAACGACATCCTCGGCTCGGATCCCACATCAGGGCTAGAAAAAAACTCAACCCAATGGGATGACAATGAGAAACCTAGGAGGGGATCCCCCTGGGCGATCGGTCCATAGTGGATTTAACATAATAGTGTGAGAGTCCAGTCCATAGTGGGGCCAGCAGGAGATCATCTTAAGTGGAGACAGGTCAGCGACGCAGAGACGTCCCAAACTGATGCCCAGATGAGTGGTCCACCCTGGGTCCCCATTTTGGACAGCTAGCCCATCATCTGTGGTAACGCTGTTTGTACAGATTGTAGAGGATGTTAAAGGCAGTGCCTCCACGGTTCCCCCTTATTATCGTTGTCAGGGGGGAATTCGGGAGAATGATTACCCCTGGAGGGGCACATACAACTGGGAGTCCCCCGTAAAAAGCGAGGGTATACAAGTATGACGCTGTAAAGCGTTATTCATACAAAACTCGCGGGCCGCACCAACAATAAATTTTCATATTAAGGTGCGGGCCGCGTGTTTGAGACCCCTGGTTTAGTGCGTCTGCCTCACAATACGAAGGTTCTGCAGTCCTGGGTTCAATCCCAGGCTAGTGATCTTTCTGTGTGGAGTTTGCATGTCCTCCCAGTGAATGCGTGGGTTCCCTACAGGTACACCTCCAAGGCTAGTGTAAGCGGTAGAAAATGGATGGATGGATGAATGAATACGGAATCGTTTTGAATTGGAAAAATATCATTTTTGAATCGAGAATCGCGTTGAGTCGAAAAAAATCGATATATTATCGAATCGTGACCCCAAGAATCGATATTGAATCGAATCATGGGACACCCAAAAATTCTCAGCCCTACTAACTAGCCAGCACGGCGTCTACTCGTAGGGATATAACTTCCATAATTATAAGGAGTCGAGTTGGCTTTATTATGCAATGGCACACATTATTAAGAGTGAAGAAAAACAATACAAAATGGCTAAAAAAACGACTGATCCCGTTCCTGTCAGCGATGTCGCCTGAAAGACAGCACGTCATAAATGCTAACGCCTTGACTCCAGAAAACATTTATTCAAACCCAAAATTTTAATTCCGGTGTCGTTTTGGTAATAACAAAAACATGAGATCCATTGTCATTATAGTAAATTAAAAAAAATAATTGTTCGTTTATCAACTTGTCATTAGTCAACTCCGGCTAGCGTTAGCATGCTAGCTTTCCCCGGCCACTTGTCGGAGGGATGCCGCGAATTAACTCGCTTCACCGGGCACAACACTTTCTTCCTTACCGTCTTGAGCATCTCAGCCACGTCGGCCAGGTCTCCGGTCTGCAATAGCCACGCGAGTTCTTTGTCCCCCATTGTCGCCGGGCTTCTAGTGAGAGAGTCGGCGCCGCTAGCTGCTCGGCTTCGATGGCAAAGAGTGATGCTAACAAAAAGTTAGCTTCGTTGCTAGCAAGGAGGGGGGCGGAGGGGGGGGGGGGGGGCTCTTCCTGTCGTCACGGCGGGGGGAAATTAACACTCAGTCAAATAAAGAGGCTTAACTCGAAGAACATAAGTTTGATTTTAATGCTATAATTAAAATATGGAAGGGCGCGACAAAGAGTGAAACTAATAAGAAAGGCGAGTTCGCAAAAGAGGGATCCGCCTTTCGAGCACCAGCACTTCCGGTGTCGTAACACGGAAGTTAACACCGCCGGACACCTCATTAGGTACACTTGCACGTTTTAATGAAACACGACCGACCCCAAAAGGGAATAAGCGGTAGAAAATGGATGGATGGATGGATGGACCGATTATTAAATCAGGGGTGTCAAACTCATTTTAGATCGGGGCCACATGGAGAAAAATCTACTCCCAAGTGGGCCGGACTGGTAAAATCCCTGCACGATAACTTAAAAATAAAGACACCTTCAGATTGTTTTCTGTCTATAAAAATAGAAGAAGCACATTCTGAAAGTATACAAATTATAATGTTGTTGTTTTTTTTTACACTAAATAGTATTCTATCTTTGTTTGTCATTATTTATATTTTCTGAATGAATGATGTGATAATGTTCATCAGTCAACTTAATGGTGTTCATTTTCAATCCATCATCCATCCATCATCTTCCGCTTATCCGAGGTCGGGTCGCGGGGGCAACAGCCTAAGCAGGGAAACCCAGACTTCCCTCTCCCCAGCCACTTCGTCTAGCTCTTCCCGGGGGATCCCGAGGCGTTCCCAGGCCAGCCGGGAGACATAGTCTTCCCAACGTGTCCTGGGTCTTCCCCGTGGCCTCCTACCGGTTGGACGTGCCCTAAACACCTCCCTAGGGAGGCGTTCGGGTGGCATCCTGACCAGATGCCCGAACCACCTCATCTGGCTCCTCTCCATGTGAAGGAGCAGCGGCTTTACTTTGAGTCCCTCCCGGATGGCAGAGCTTCTCACCCTATCTCTAAGGGAGAGACCTGGAAACTCATTTGGGCCGCTTGTACCCGTGATCTTATCCTTTCGGTCATGACCCAAAGCTCATGACCATAGGTGAGGATGGGAACGTAGATCGACCGGTAAATTGAGAGCTTTGCCTTCCGGCTCAGCTCCTTCTTCACCACAACGGACCGGTACAACGTCCGCATTACTGAAGACGCCGCACCGATCCGCCTGTCGATCTCACGATCCACTCTTCCCTCACTCGTGAACAAGACTCCTAGGTACTTGAACTCCTCCACTTGGGGCAGGGTCTCCTCCCCAACCCGGAGATGGCACTCCACCCTTTTCCGGGCGAGAACCATGGACTCGGACTTGGAGGTGCTGATTCTCATTCCGGTCGCTTCACATTCGGCTGCGAACCGATCCAGCGAGAGCTGAAGATCCCGGTCAGATGAAGCCATCAGGACCACATCATCTGCAAAAAGCAGAGACCTAATCCTGCGGTCACCAAACCGGAACCCCTCAACGCCTTGACTGCGCCTAGAAATTCTGTCCATAAAAGTTATGAACAGAATCGGTGACAAAGGACAGCCTTGGCGGAGTCCAACCCTCACTGGAAATGTGTTCGACTTACTGCCGGCAATGCGAACCAAGCAACCAACCAATCAATCCATCAAGATAAAATGATATCAAAATCAAATTACAGTATGCCGTGTATGTAGTTTGATCATTTTCCTCGATTGATGTACTAATATCATGTGGTTTATTTTGTACATATGTACCATCATCCAGAGATATCAATCAATCAATCAATGTTCACTTATATAGCCCTAAATCACTAGTGTCTCAAAGGGCTGCACAAACCACAACACAAACCACTACGACATCCTCGGTAGGCCCACATAAGGGCAAGGAAAACTCACACCCAGTGGGACGTCGGTGACAATGATGACAATGAGAACCTTGGAGAGGAGGAAAGCAATGGATGTCGAGCGGGTCTAACATGATACTGTGAAAGTTCAAGCCATAATGGATCCAACACAGCCGCGAGAGTCCTGTCCAAAGCGGATCCGACAAAGCAGCGAGAGTCCCGTTCACAGTGGAGCCAGCAGGAAACCATCCCAAGCGGAGGCGGATCAGCAGCGCAGGGATGTCCCAAGCCGATACACAGGCAAGCAGTCCATCCTGGGTCCCGACTCTGGACAGCCAGTACGTCATCCATGGCCATCGGATCAGACCGGACCCCCTCCACAAGGGAGAGTGGGACATAGGAGAAAAAGAAAAGAAACGGCAGATCAACCGGTCTACTAAGGGAGTCTACTTAAAGGCTAGAGTATACAAATGAGTTTTAAGATGAGACTTAAATGCTTCTACTGAGGTAGCATCTCGAACTGTTACCGGGAGGGCATTCCAGAGTACTGGAGCCCGAAATGAAAACACTCTATAGCCCGCAGACTTTTTTTGGGCTTTGGAAATCACTAATAAGCCGGAGTCCTTTGAAGGCAGATTTCTTGCCGGGACATATGGTACAATACAATCGGCAAGATAGGCTGGCGCTAGACCGTGTAGTATTTTAAACGTAAGTAGTAAAACCTTAAAGTCACATCTTAATATGTATCTTATGTGTAATATGTATCTTATCTTATATGTTTCTTTGTATCTTAGTAAGATACAAAGAACATCCAGTAGACACATGTAGAAGAGCTGTTTCTTTCATTCAAACATTTTAGGTAATTTGTATACCGGATAAAACCTGTTTGCGGGCCTGATCCGGCCCTCTGGCCGTACGTTTGACACCCCTGGATTAACTCATAAAGACAAATAATGAACAAAATAAGAATTACGTGATTACACATAACTGCCCCTCAATCAGATTATACACAACATTGTATATTTGATTTTAAGCGATTTGTATTTTGTATGAATTCATAATAAAATAAATGTTTAAATACAAACCCTGTTTCCATATGAGTTGGGAAATTGTGTTAGATGTAAATATAAATGGAATATAACGATTTGCAAATAATTTTCAACCCATATTCAGTTGAATATGCTACAAAGACAACATATTTGATGTTCAAACTCATAAACTTTATTGTTTTTTTTCAAATAATAATTAACTTAGAATTTCATGGCTGCAACACGTGCATAAATAGTTTGGAAAGGGCATGTTCACCACTGTGTTTCATCACCTTTTCTTTTAACAACACTCAATAAACGTTTGGGAATTGAGGAAACTCATTGTTGAAGCTTTGAAAGTGGAATTCTTTCCCATTCTTGTTTTATGTAGAGCTTCAGTCGTTCAACAGTCCGGGGTCTCCGCTGTCCTATTTTACGCATCATAATGCGCCACACATTTTCGATGGGAGACATGTCTGGACTGCACGCGGGCCAAGAAAGTACCCGCACTCTTTTACTACGAAGCCACGCTGTTGTAACATGTGGCTTGGCATTGTCTTGCTGAAATAAGCAGGGGCGTCCATGATAATGTTGCTTGGATGACAACATAGGTTGCTCCAAAACCTGTATGGACCTTTCAGCATTAATGGTGCCTTCACAGATGTGTAAGTTACCCATGCCTTGGGCACTAATACACCCCCATACCATCACAGATGCTGGCTTTTAAACTTTGCGCCTATAACAATCCGAAAGGTTATTTTCCTCTCTGTTCTGGAGGACACCAGGTCCTCTATTTCCAAATATAATTTGAAATGTGGACTCGTCAGACCACAGAACACTTTTCTACTTTGCATCAGTCCATCTTAGATGAGCTCGGGCCCAGCAAAGCCGGCGGCGTTTCAGGGTGTTGTTGATAAATGGGATCGGCTTTGCATAGTAGAGTTTTAACTTGCATTTACAGATGTAGCGACCAACTGTAGTTACTGACAGTGGTTTTATGAAGTGTTCCTGTGGTGATATCCTTTACACACTGATGACGTTTTTTTATGCAGTACCGCCTGAGGGGTCAGAGGGGGGAGACTTCCCTCTCCCCAGCCACTTCGTCTAGCTCTTCCCGGGGGATCCCGAGGCGTTCCCAGGCCAGCTGGGAGACATAGTCTTCCCAACGTGTCCTGGGTCTTCCCCGTGGCCTCCTACCGGTTGGACGTGCCCTAAACACCTCCCTAGGGAGGCCTTCGGGGGGCATCCTGACCAGATGCCCAAACCACCTCATCTGGCTCCTCTCGATGTGGAGGAGCAGCGGCTTTACTTTGAGTTCCTCCCGGATGGCAGAGCTTCTCACCCTATCTCTAAGGGAGAGACCCAAACTCATTTGGGCCGCTTGTACCCGTGATCTTATCCTTTCGGTCATGACCCAAAGCTCATGACCATAGGTGAGATGGGAACGTAGATCGACCGGTAAATTAAGAGCTTTGCCTTCCGGCTCAGCTCCTTTTTCACCACAACGGATCGGTACAACGTCCGCATTACTGAAGACGCCGCACCGATCCGCCTGTCGATCTCACGATCCACTCTTCCCCCACTCGTGAACAAGACTCCTAGGTACTTGAACTCCTCCACTTGGTGCAGGGTCTCCTCCTTACTAATTGTCCCAAAATTAAAATTCACACTTTAGCTGTGTCCCTTGGTTGTAACTCAATGCTGTAACCCTAACTCAGGAGTGTCCAAAGTTTGGCCCGGGGAATAATTTGGGGCCTGTAGCTATTTTTTTTAACGGTCCGCGGCACATTCTAAAAATACTATTACAAAATATAAAATAAAATTAAAAAAAGTTGAATGAAAGAGCAAACAGGATGAATCTTTGTCATCCAGCTCAAAAATAAACCGTCCAATATACCAGGTGGTTTAGCTCAGTTGGTAGAGTGGCCGTGCCAGCAATCTGAGCGTTCCCGGTTCGATCCCTGCTTCAGCCATCCTTGTCAATGCCGTTGTGTCCTTTGGGCAAGACACTTTACCCACCTGCTCCCAGTGCCACCCACACTGGTTTAAATGTAACTTAGATATTGGGTTTCACTATGTAAAAGCACTTTGAGTCACTACAAAAAAGTGCTATGTAAATATAATTCACTTCACTTCACCATGCAAAGGTTTGTTTGGATTTACTTCTAATAGTGACTGCGTGGGTTCCCTCCGGGTACTCCGGCTTCCTCCCACTGCCAAAGACATGCACCTGGGGATAGGTTGATTGGCAACACTAAATTGTCCTCGGTGTGTGAATGTGAGTGTGAATGTTGTCTGTCTATCTGTGTTAGCCCTGTGATGAGGTGGCGACTTGTCCAGGGTGTACGCCGCCTTCTGCCCGAATGCAGCTGAGATAGGCCCCAGTACCCCCCGCCACTCCAAAAGGGACAAGCGGTAGAAAAAAAGGATGGATGGATAATGACATAGGCTCATAGAATGCAACATGAGATATTTCAAACCTTATTTTGAAATAATGTTGACTGGGAAATGTATACACAGAGAATAACCTATTTTTGATTCCCATCTCTATTTATATCAGTGCCTTTCATTTTATTACTGGTTGTAGCAACCTTGTCCATGAATTGATTAACGTGGACCCCGACTTAAACAAATTGAAAAACTTATTGGGGTGTTACCATTTGGTGGTCAATTGTACGGAATATGTACTGAACTGTGCAGTCTACTAATAAAAGTTTCAATCAATCAATCATTGTACTTTGTATGCATAGGCGGACTGTCTATCTTATTGGTCTGGTTCCCGCTTATATGTGTTCTTTTATGTGCAGAGATTCCACTCGCTACAGCTTAAGGTCACATGACATACTTAGCATGGTTGTTCCTACAGCCAACACAAATCTTGGAAAACAGTTTTCAGATATGCAGCTCCATGGTCATGGAACAACTCACTAAAGGATCTGAGTTTACCTGATCTGATCTCTTTGGGGGAATTTCAGGCCATTTTACAGGATCAATAAACTGTTTCTATTGGGCATTGTGCTTGTTTTATGTTGTTTTTACTGAAACATTTTATACATTGTTTTGGACCTATCACATGTTTTCATTTTAATATACAATATGTAAAGGTTATATTTTCTGAATGTGGTGTGTGATTGCTGCTGTTTTCTTATATGTGTTTATGTTATTTTGAGTTGCTGCCCTCTTGGCCAGGTCACTCTTGGTAAAGAGATTTTAACCTCAACTAGTTTTTGTACCTGGTTAAATAAAGGATATTCATTGATTGATTGGGATCAAAATGGCCTCCCAATGCTTTGATTTTTCAATGTGCAGCCCTCAGTGGAACATTTTTGGACACCCCTGCTTTAACACATTAACCCCTCTGAAAAAGTCACATGGTCCACAGGAAATCAATCAATCAATCAATCAATCAATCAATCAATCAATCAATCAATCAATCAATCAATCAATCAATCAATCAATCAATCAATCAATCAATCAATCAATCAATCAATCAATGTTTACTTATATAGCCCTAAATAACATGTGTCTCAAAGGGCTGCACAAGCCACAACGACATAGTCCACAGGAAATCAATCAATCAATCAATCAATCAATCAATCAATGTTTACTTATTTGCCCTAAATAACATGTGTCTCAAAGGGCTGCACAAGCCACAACGACATAGTCCACAGGAAATCAATCAATCAATCAATCAATCAATCAATCAATCAATCAATCAATCAATCAATCAATCAATCAATCAATCAATCAAAGTTTACTTATATAGCCCTAAATAACATGTGTCTCAAAGGGCTGCACAAGCCACAACGACATCAATCAATCAATCAATCAATCAATCAATCAATCAATCAATCAATCAATCAATCAATCAATCAATCAATCAATCAATCAATTAAAGTTTACTTATATAACATGTGTCTCAAAGGGCTGCACAAGCCACAACGACATAGTCCACAGGAAATCCATCAATCAATCAATCAATCAATCAATCAACGTTTACTTATTTGCCCTAAATAACATGTATCTCAAAGGGCTGCACAAGCCACAATGACATAGTCCACAGGAAATCAATCAATCAATCTATCAATCAATCAATGTTTACTTATATAGCCCTAAATAACACGTGTCTCAAAGGGCTGCAAAAGCTCAGATCCCACATCAGGGCAAGACAAGCCTCAACCCAGTGGGTTGACAATGAGAAACCTTGGAGGGGACCGCAGATATAATTTCGGACATTTTATTTTTCATGTTATTGGTTCCTTCTTGTTGCCGTGGCTGTCTTCTCTGATCTCAGAAACCAATGTTGTTGTTTTTCGTCATGTATACTGTATGTATACAAGACTCCATGAATCTGATTGTTAATAGAGCATCAACATGTAAAAGAATAAATAAACAATTTTTTCGAAGTATAAGTCGCTCCGGAGTATAAGTCGCATATGCCGAAAATGCATACTAAAGAAGGAAAAAAATATATATATACGTTGCACTTTTTATAGTAATTTATTTGACAAAACCCAACACCAAGAATAGACATTTGAAAGGCAATTTAAAATAAATAAAGAATATTGAAGAACAGGCTGAATAAGTGTAGGTTATATGACGTATAAATAACCAACTGAGAAGGTGCCTGGTATGTTAACGGAACATTTTATGGTACGTGTCATTCAAATAACTATAACATATTGAACATGCTATACGTTTACCAAACAATATGTAGCTCCTAATCGCTAAATCCCATGAAATCTTATAAGTCTAGTCTCTTACGTGAATGAGCTAAATAATATTATTTGATTTTTTACGGTAATGTGTTAAAGGGGAACATTATCACCAGACCTATGTAAGCATCAATATATACCTTGATGTTGCAGAAAAAAGGACATATATTTTTTTAACCGATTTCCGAACTCTAAATGGGTGAATTTTGGCGAATTAAACGCCTTTCTGTTTATGGCTCTTGTAGCGATGACGTCAGTACGAGACGTTGCCTAGGTAAGAAAGCCGCCATTTTCATTTTTTCAAACACATTACAAACACCGGGTCTCAGCTCTGTTATTTTCCGTTTTTTCGACTATTTTTTGGAACCTTGGAGACATCATGCCTCGTCGGTGTGTTGTCGGAGGGTGTAACAACACTAACAGGGAGGGATTCAAGTTGCACCACTGGCCCGAAGATGCGAAAGTGGCAAGAAATCTGCCGCCAGACCCCCATTGAATGTGCTGGAGTGTGCACATTTTACCGGCGATGTTAAGGCAGACATGGCACGGAGATGTACGGATAACCGGCAGATGCATTTGCAACGATAAAGTCAACGAAATCACAAAGGTGAGTTTTGTTGATGTTGTTGACTTATGTGCTAATCAGACATATTTGGTCGCGGCGTGACTGCCAGCTAATAGATGCGAACATGCTATTTAGGCTAACTGTATGTACATCCGTCCATCCATTTTCTACCGAATATCCCCTTTCGGGGTCGCGGGTGGCACTGGCGCCTATCTCAGCTACAATCGGGCGGAAGGCGGGGTACACCCTGGACAAGTCGCCACCTCATCGCAGGGCAAACACAGATAGACAGACAACATTCACACTCACATTCACACACTAGGGCCAATTCAGTGTTGCCAATCAACCTATCCCCAGGTGCATGTCTGGCCCGAAGATGCGAAAGTGGCAAGAAATCTGCCGCCAGACCCCCATTGAATGTGCTGGAGTGTGCACATTTTACCGGCGGTGTTAAGGCAGACATGGCACGGAGATGTATGGATAACCTGCAGATGCATTTGCAACGATAAAGTCAACAAAATCACAAAGGTGAGTTTTGTTGATGTTGTTGACTTATGTGCTAATCAGACATATTTGGTCGCGGCGTGACTGCCAGCTAATAGATGCGAACATGCTATTTAGGCTAACTGTATGTACATCCATCCATCCATTTTCTACCGCTTATCCCCTTTCGGGGTCGCGGGGGGCACTGGCGCCTATCTCAGCTACAATCGGGCGGAAGGCGGGGTACACCCTGGACAAGTCGCCACCTCATCGCAGGGCCAACACAGATAGACAGACAACATTCACACTCACATTCACACACTAGGGCCAATTTAGTGTTGCCAATCAACCTATCCCCAGGTGCATGTCTTTGGAGGTGGGAGGAAGCCGGAGTACCCGGAGGGAACCCACGCATTCACGGGGAGAACATGCAAACTCCACACAGAAAGATCCCGAGCCTGGGATTGAACCCAAGACTGCAGGACCTTTGTATTGTGAGGCAAACGCACTAACCCCTCTGCCACCGTGAAGCCCCTGTATGTACATTTGAAACTATATTACGTTCCCTTCCACACACGAAACAAACACTTACCAATCGACGGATTTAAGTTGCTCCAGTGTCACAAGATGCGAAAGTCCTGATCGTTTGGTCCGCACATTTTACCGGCGATGCTAACGCAGCTATTCGGCCATGCTATGGCAATGAATAGCGTCAATAGCTATTCGCTAAATAGCTTCAGTTTCTTCTTCAATACTTTCATACTCCAACCATCCATTTCAATACATGCGTAATCTGTTGAATCGCTTAAGCCCCTGAAATCTGAATCTGAATCCGAGCTAATGTCGCTATATCTTGCTGTGGTATTCGCCATTGTTTGTTTACATTGGCAGCACTGTGTGACGTCACAGGAAAATGGACAGTGTCTTGGCAGAGAGCGAAAAAAATGCACTTTAAAGCTTTTTTTAGGGATATTTCGGGACCGGTAAAATTTTGAAAAAAAAATTCAAAAAATACACTGGGAACTGATTTTTATTGTTTTTAACCCTTTTGAAATTGTGATAATGTTCCCCTTTAATCATTTCACACATAAGTCGCTCCTGAGTGTAAGTCGCACCCCTGGCCAAACTATGAAAAAAACTGCGACTTATAGTCCGAAAAATACGGTAATGTTTTTTGAAATGCAAAGTCAAATTCAAACTATGTCCATCAGCTGATCAAAAGTTGAAGACCATTGGCTTGAAAAAGTTCAAATCTGCACGAGTCAGTTTTTTTGGTCATTTCATGTCACTTCCACACTTTAGTGATGACCCCCTGCTGCCTACCTTGATGTTACACATGACTCAAATGAATCACAAGCTAACATGTCGCCTCAAATCAATGCTTTCTTCACGACTGTAATAATAACGTCTCAGGAGTTGCTGTGTCAGTCTATCAATACCTCAATATGATTGATTAGGACATTATTCATTCTTTATTACAGATGCCACAGAGGAATCCAAGCCGGATGCTCAACAGTAAGTCTTATCTGTACGAATATCTCAGAATGATTGCAGCGTTGTTTTTTTTATATTTTATTTTTATAACTCTCCCTGTCCCTTTCCTGCTCCATGCAACTTGAAATCTGCCTAGCAAAATGTGGCATGCACAAATATAGGCATGCTCCTTGGAATCTGCCTGCCAAATAAATGGGTGCCAAAGGTTATTTCGGGGGTCAGGATTGCCTTGCAATTTCTGCCTAGTAACAATGTGCAAATACGTTGAAAGGCACAAAATCTGCCTAGCAATAAGTGGTTGTCCAAAGGCAATTTACTGGTCGATCTTGCCCAAATCTGCCTAGCAACTAAATGTGTTATAATGCTAAGATGGGCCCCACAAAATCCGGCAACTGACAGTCTGATTTACTTAAGGATTGACTCCACTGTAAAAAAAAATAAATCTGTAGACTTTACGGTAAATACTGGCAGCTGTGGTTGCCAGGCATTCACCATAAAAAAATACAATCAGAGTGCAGGACATTCTGGTATGCTGATGTCTAATCCGTTAGTTTTATAGTTGATAACTGTTTCTGCTTACGGTAAATTCCTATCACGGAAAATTATATTTTGTTAAGCTGTTTACAGTAAAATACTGGCAGCTGTGTTTGCCAGGAATTCAATTAAGGCCAATTTTAGTGTTGCAAATCAGCCTCCAGGGTCATGTCTTTTTGGAAGTTGGAAGACCCAGAGACAACCCATGCAGTCACAGGGAGACAATGTGTTTTAGAGACAAGTGAGCGGTACATGAGGATTTGAACTTGAAAGTATTTGTACAACCTTTCACTGGACAACTCACAACACAGCCGTCCGCAACATGTTCCTTCAAGTGAGCTATTAAAAATAAGCCTTAAATGCTTTGTATCTGTAAGCTGCTTGCAACCAGTTCCAACACACAGCGCATTTTGATAGTTTACAATAAAGCACATAGACTTAATGCCTCAATGTCTGAAACAACTTGTCACAAAAATACAAGAAAACATGTTGTTAGTCAAAAGTTAACCAGTCTAATGCTTTAAAACAAACTCCTAAGGTAGGTAAGTAAGTAGAAGCATTTAAGTCTCACCTTAAAACTCATTTGTATACTCTAGCCTTTAAATAGACTCCCTTTTTAGACCAGTTGATCTGCCGTTTCTTTTCTTTTTCTTCTATGTCCCACTCTCCTTTGTGGAGGGAGTCCGGTCCGATCCGGTGGCCATGTACTGCTCGCCTGTGTATCGGCTGGGGACATCTCTGCGCTGCTGATCAGCCTCCGCTTGGGATGGTTTCCTGCTGGCTCCGCTGTGAACGGGACTCTCGCTGCTGTGTTGGATCCGCTTTGGACTGGACTCTCGCGACTGTGTTGGATCCATTGTGGATTGAACTTTCACAGTATCATGTTCTCATATGTTCTCATAGTCATCAGTATCATCAGTATCACAGTATCATGTTCTCATAGTCATCATTGTCACCGACGTCCCACTGGGTCATTATCGTCACAGATGTCCCACTGGGTGTGAGTTTTCCTTGCCCTTATGTGGGCCGACCGAGGATGTCGTGGTGGTTTGTGCAGCCCTTTGAGACACTAGTGATTTAGGGCTATATAAGTAAACATTGATTGATTGATTGATTGATTGAATTAAGGTATGTTGTGATTTTAAAATCTACAAATTTGCAAAATCTTTCATTACGAAAGACTAATACCAAACATTTTAGATTATTTGCATGCTCGTGACATTACAGTTTTTGCAAATGCATTGTAAAATTTGTCATTATTCTCACAGTAATGTGACGTCTGGGTGGCATCGTGGCGCGTGTTTGCGTTCTCGTGGTGCAGCAGAGATGGAACACAGCGTTAAGGTAGGAATGAAGATTTATTCCTAACTACAAAAACAAACTAATAACAGAAATACTGGCACATAGGCACTAAAGACGAAACAAACAAAACTAGCGAGGAAGCTAGAATGAACTGAAAGCGCTAGTATGTAAACTAGGGACAAGTAAACAAACAAAATAGCATGGAAGCTAATAGGGTGAAAAAAGATAGTTACCACAATGTGGGATTGATTGATTGATTGATAATTTTATTAGTAGATTGCACAGTACAGTACATATTCCGTACAATTGACCACTAAATGGTAACACCCGAATACGTTTTTCAACTTGTTTAAGTCGGGGTCCACGTTAATCAATTCATGGTACAAATATATACTATCAACATAATACAGTCATCACACAGGTTAATCATCATAGTATGTACATTGAATTATTTACATTATTTACAATCCGGGGGGTGGGATGAGGAGCTTTGGTTGATATCAGAACTTCAGTCATCAACAATTGCATCAACAGAGAAATGTGGACATTGAAACAGTGTAGGTCTTATTTAGTAGGATATGTACAGCCAGCAGAGAACATAGTGAGTTCACATAGCATAAGAACAAGTATATACATTAGAAGTACATTTGAGTTGTTTATAATCCGGGGAGATGGGATGTGAATGGAGGAGGGTATTAGTAAAGTGTTGAAGTTGCCTGAAGGTGTTGTTTTAGAGTGGTTTTGAAGGAATATAGAGATGCACTTACTTTTACACCTGTTGGGAGTGCATTCCACATTGATGTGGCATAGAAAGAGAATGAGTTAAGACCTTTGTTAGATCGAAATCTGGGTTTAACGTGGTTTGTGGAGCTCCCCCTGGTGTTGTGGTTATGGCGGTCATTTACGTTAAGGAAGTAGTTTGACATGTACTTCGGTATCAAGGAGGTATAGCGGATTTTATAGACTAGGCTCAGTGCAAGTTGTTTTACTCTGTCCTCCACCCTGAGCCAACCCACTTTGGAGAAGTGGGTTGGGAAGAGAGATGTCACTTGTTGTGTGTAGCAAACTATAGTCCGAGAACGAAAGGCAAACAAAGACAGGCATATATAGGGGCAGAAATCATCAGGGGCAGGTGCGCGTGATCAAAAACCAGAAACAGGTGACACTGAATGCGTAACTAGGCAACCGAAACAAACCAGGAAGGGCCACCGGGAACTAAAGATGTCAAATACAAAACAGGCTGTGATAACAAAACAAACAAAACCAGAATATGACATGGTCCAAGACGTGGACCATGACAAGTAAAGTCCTATATTTTCTACTCATCAGAACCATAGTAATTTGGGTTATCTCCTGTGCAGTTCATCTTGCCTCTCTGCATTAATATATATGCCTATCATCAAAACACCCACAATATTGGGAGAAGGTGCAACTATATTACACATATCAATCAATCAATCAATCAATGTTTACTTATATAGCCCTAAATCACTAGTGTCTCAAAGGGCTGCACAAACCACTACGACATCCTCGGTAGGCCCACATAAGGGCAAGGAAAACTCACACCCAGTGGGACATCGGTGACAATAATGACCCAGTGGGACGTCGGTGACAATGATGACTATGAGAACATGATACTGTGATACTGATGACTATGAGAACATATGAGAACATGATACTGTGAAAGATCAATCCATAATGGATCCAACACAGTCGCGAGATTCCAGTCCAAAGCGGATCCAACACAGCAGCGAGAGTCCCGTTCACAGCGGAGCCAGCAGGAAACCATCCCAAGCGGAGGCTGATCAGCAGCGCAGAGATGTCCCCAGCCGATACACAGGCGAGCAGTACATGGCCACCGGATCGGACCGGACTCCCTCCACAAAGGAGAGTGGGACATAGAAGAAAAAGAAAAGAAACGGCAGATCAACTGGTCTAAAAAGGGAGTCCATTTAAAGGCTAGAGTATACAAATTAGTTTTAAGGTGAGACTTAAATGCTTCTACTGAGGTGGCATCTCGAACTGTTACCGGGAGGGCATTCCAGAGTACTGGAGCCCGATATAATATGATTTATCAACACTTATCACTGTTTTGTGAGCAAGAATTAGCATTTTATTCAGTACCTCTGAAAAGTATGTGCAAACTGACACGCAAACGGCCGTGATAAAGGATTGGCTATACCCCGCTGCAAAGACAGACGACTGACAGGGAATCGTCCGTCTAAATGTGTGTGTCAACATATTTATATGGTCTGTCAGAAATAAAAAATACTGGGAATATTATTTATTCAGCAACATCCTTTTATCATTTTATATCTGCATGCTCCATGACTTAAGGGGCTGTTTAAAACAAAAATTAAACTGAGGCATTTGGTGCATGCTGGCATTTTTTATTAATGCTGATCATTTTTAAATGTATAATATACAACATATTATAAACATATCTACTATATGAAAAATCAATCTTGACGTGTGCAATTTTTTGCATCTTTAGCACAGTAAGTGGAGTCTCTCTATGATGTGCGCACCTTCAGTGCTAAAAAAAAGGGAACAAAAGGGGGTTTTGTTGTATATGCACTGTACAAATGTGTCTAAAATGCCCATAAAAAGTGGAAGATTTCTCCTGCCTGTCTGTAAACATAGCAAATGCAAGTGCAGTAAATGATTAAGTGTCTCCATGGTAATGGCTCCTATAATACATACAAAATCCTCATTTAAATAAGGCGTTCTGCACCACCTTTAATTTTTACACGCGGTCTTAGTAGATCACATGCAACACGCCCACTAACAGTACTCGTTATTTTGCAGATTGCACACATTGTTTAGAGCAGGGGTATCAAACTCAAATACAGAGTGGGCCAAAATGTAAAACTGAACAAAGCCGCGGGCCGAAGTGGGAAAAAATTAATCTTTTAATTGGCACCCAAACAAGTTTTGCATTGAATATTGAACAAGCAAGGTTTATATAACTTTATAGTGGCATGCAAAATTGAGTTTAAAATAATAATAATAATAATTAAAAAATATCAATGGCATATAAAATCAAATTTAGATAAAAATTGAATGCCTCTTTTGTATTTGCAGCCTTCTGAGGTAAATATTAACATTAACTTTTTCCAGAGGCTAATACATTTGAAAATAAAATAATGAATAAATCAACCATTCAGGCCTTTTTAATGCTCAGTTAATGTCGGGGCTTAGGCAGGTGGGGTTAGGGGGGCGGGGTTTGTTGGTAGCGGGGAGGGGGTGTATATTGTAGAGTTAGTGCTGCAAGGGGTTCTGGGTATTTGTTCTGTTGTGTTTATGTTGTGTTACGGTGCGGATGTTCCCCCGAAATGTGTTGGTCATTCTTGTTTGGTTTGGGTTCACAGTGTGGCGCACATTTGTAACCGTGTTAAAGTTGTTTTTTATGGCCACCCTCATTGTGACCTGTATGCTGTTGATCAAGTATGCCTTGCATTTACTTACATGTGTGTAGAAGCCACATATATTACGTAACTGGGCCGGCACGCTGTTTGTGAGGAGGTAAAACAGACTTGACGACAGGTTGTAGGGGACGCTAAAGGCAGTGCCTTTAGGCACACCCCCAATATTGTTGTCCGGGTGGAATTCGGGAGAATGGTTGCACTGGGAGATTTTTGGGAGGGGCACTGAAATTCTAGAGTCTCTCGGGAAATCGGTGAATGCGGTGTTACAGCGGCACCGCTGTATAATACCGGCGGGCCAGCTCTAATGTTAATTTGATATTGCCTCAAGGGCCAAATGAAATTACATGGCGGGCCACATTTGGCCCGCGGGCCAGAGTTTGACACCGATGCTTTAGAGCTTGGTATTTGGATCTTAATAAATGAGGCCCTAAATGGGCTAGGGTGTGCAAGGGGTCAGGCTGGCCATGCAAATTCTGCAAAGTATGTCACATGGCGGCTTCACGGTGGCAGAGGGGTTAGTGCGTCTGCCTCACAATACGAAGTTCCTGCAGTCCTGGGTTCAAATCCAGGCTCGGGATCTTTCTGTGTGGAGTTTGCATGTTCTCCCCGTGAATGCGTGGGTTCCCTCCGGGTACTCCGGCTTCCTCCCACTTCCAAAGACATGCACCTGGGGATAGGTTGATTGGCAACACTAAATTGGCCCTAGTGTGTGAATGTGAGTGTGAATGTTGTCTGTCTATCTGTGTTGGCCCTGCGATGAGGTGGCGACTTGTCCAGGGTGTACCCCGCCTTCCGCCTGATTGTAGCTGAGCGCCCCCCCGTGACCCCAAAAGGAAATAAGCGGTAGAAAATGGATGGATGGATGTCACATGGCTCGGGTGTGCCCTTCAAATTCGGCCGAGCAACAAGTTACTGCACCAAAACGACAGGAGAAACCACTTTTGTGTGATTCTAGTGATGCGTGTAGATTGCTAAAATGTTATTTTCGCTGTTAAATGTCAGGATAAATCACATTTAATTTGCAGTCTTCGTGGTTTAGTTCATCTGGGTAGGGTTCTTTTTTTTTCTCACATAAAATATTCAAAAGTGGCTTCATGACATGACTGTTAGACGAAGATGAGGCTGCCCTGCTTGCCGGTGAACAGTGTGATTTAATTGATGTATTCACGGCAGAGGCAAAGTTTCTGCCTGAGTGAAATCCTAAAGTGATTCTTTCCTTCGGTGTGACAGCCCGCTGCCTCCATTTTTCAATCCATTAGCGGCGCTCAGGCAGGCGACAGACTCCGGCGACCGCAATACAGTACGGAACACTGGTCATCATAATACACTCCTCCCTCGTTGGCGGTCCGCAAGTACAGTATTTCTCCTCAAGTGTGGTCTCCTCCCAGCCCCCGTCCCTCTGCCCTCTATTTTTATTCAATTAAAGCTCCCTGCGGCCCTTCATTGCCACCATTAGATTATAACTGATGCTGTAACATTGGCATTATTCAATTTAGTCGACTAATTTCACATGCAGGACTCATTTTGGTATTTCTTTTGCACGAAATAGCAATACAAAGTAGTCCCAATACAATGGCGAGGTATTGCATCATTTTTGACTCAATTATCAATTTCAAATGTGCACATTGTGCAGGGTAATGAAACTAAACTGGAAATGCACCACTGCCAGCTAATAATAACAACAAGTCATTTTGACGAAGTACATTGCAAGACTTGGCTTTGATTGAAGGCCATTTTTGGGTAATTCACCATATAATGTTGCTCCAGCCTATCTTGCCGATTGTATTGTACCGTATGTCCCGGCAAGAAATCTGCGTTCAAAAGACTCCGGCTTATTAGTGATTCCTAGAGCTCAAAAAAAGTCTGCGGGCTATAGAGCGTTTTCCGTTCGGGCTCCAGTACTCTGGAATGCCCTCCCGGTAACAGTTCGAGATGCTACCTCAGTAGAAGCATTTAAGTCTCATCTTAAAACTCATCTGTATACTCTAGCCTTTAAATAGACCTCCTTTTTAGACCAGTTGATCTGCCGCTTCTTTTCTTTCTCCTATGTCCCCCCCTCCCTTGTGGAGGGGGTCCGGTCCGATGACCATGGATGAAGTACTGACTGTCCAGAGTCGAGACCCAGGATGGACCGCTCGTCGGGACCCAGGATGGACCGCTCGCCTGTATCGGTTGGGGACATCTCTACGCTGCTGATCCGCTTGAGATGGTTTCCTGTGGACGGGACTCTCACTGCTGTCTTGGAGCCACTATGGATTGAATTTTCACAGTATCATGTTAGACCCGCTCGACATCCATTGCTTTCGGTCCCCTAGAGGGGGGGGGTTGCCCACATCTGAGGTCCTCTCCAAGGTTTCTCATAGTCAGCATTGTCACTGGCGTCCCACTGGATGTGAATTCTCCCTGCCCACTGGGTGTGAGTTTTCCTTGCCCTTTTGTGGGTTCTTCCGAGGATGTTGTAGTCGTAATGATTTGTGCAGTCCTTTGAGACATTTGTGATTTGGGGCTATATAAATAAACATTGATTGATTGATTGATTGATTGATATGTCTCTGCAGCCATTATTGCATAATCGTATACTTCAGCTGACTAATTACCCACAAAAAACAGTGTTTATTTGGAGTGTGGTTTCATTTATTTACTTATTTTTATTCGCACAATATGAACAGTACAAAAAGTAACATTGTTAAAATACATCAAGACAAGAAACTAGTAATGAGCAATGCGTTATAAGAAATAAGTGCAGGTGAGAAAAGAAACCCAAAAAGGGCTTATGCAAAGTTCTAACCTAAAGCAGCAGAGGAACATACACAATTAAACATAGTATATTAAAAATAAGACAACAATAAGTAGTCTACCGTGTGTGGATTGAGTCCAGGGTTGTGTGTGTGTGTTTAAGGAAGTATAGGGCTACTTGGCTGCTCAAACTGGGAGGTGGTCGAGTGAAGACCTGGAAGAGGCGCTGGTTTATTCTCACAGATAACTGCCTTTGCTACTTTGAGTTTACAACCGTGAGTAGTCTGAGCAGCTTAATATATCAGCTTTTACACCATTTTATGTGGGCCTTCCAAAAACCTGGAAATGTGTGTCAACGTGCACCGGATTATAAGGCGCATTAAAGGGGTCATATTATTCTTTTCTAAATGTAAAATACTTCCTTGTGGTCTACATAACATGCAATTGTGGTTCTTTGGTCAAAATGTTGCATAGATGATGTTTTACACATCATCTTCAAGTCACTTCAGGATGCGCTGTTTTGTGGGCGGACTTATTTACGTGGCTCACCTTCGGCAGCGTCTTCTCCCCGTCATCTTTGTTGTAGCGGTGTAGCGTGCAAGGACGGGAGTGGAAGAAGTGTCAAAAGATGGAGCTAACTGTTTCAATGAAATTCAGACTTTACTTCAATCAATAACTGAGCAGCTTCTCTTCATCCGTGGCTCACTAGTGCAACAACAATGCCGGAAATGTGTCCCGTGAAAAACTGTCCGATCGCAATGCTCTTATAACTAAAGTTCCTAGGGTGAATAATCTAAACTCACTACACCGGTATGTTTTAGTGCTTTCATGGCGGGTTACTGACAGATATAAGTAAGAACTTCACATTACTTTGTTAGAAATGGCAACAGCAGAGGATGAATGTCCCATAACGAAAAGATAAAGAAGAAGCTTTTATCGACTACGTAATCAGTACGGACTAAAAAGAAGGACTCGTACAAATTTTCAGGACTTATGCAGACCAAAAATACAGATCAGCAGGTACCCAAAGGTAAGAAAAGTTAGTTTTGCATAATATTGCGAAACAAAACACCAGATATGTCTTACCTTATACACACATACCATAATAATACTCGTATGTTGAAGCACACTACAATCCATCAAGCTTACCAAAGTCATACTAATACATTTTGATTGATTTTTGAGCGCCGTGTGTAATGTTCTGTTTTCAAAAGAACATATACAATTTTGGTGTTGTTTACTTGAGTCATATTGCAGTCTACACGTATTTGTTGTGTGCGACTGCCATCATATTGCAGTCTACACGTATCGGTTGTGTGACTGCCATCATATCGCAGTCTACATAGGGACTTAGGGACGGCGTGGCGCAGTGGGAGAGTGGCCGTGCGCAACCCGAAGGTCACTGGTTCAAATCCCACCTAGAACCAACCTTGTCACGTCCATTGTGTCCTGAGCAAAACACTTCACCCTTGCTCCTGATGGGTGCTGGTTGGCGCCTTGCATGGCAGCTCCCTCCATCAGTGTGTGAATGGGTAAATGTGGAAGTAGTGTCAAAGCGCTTTGAGTACCTTGAAGGTAGAAAAGCGCTATACAAGTACAACCCATTTATTTATTATTTATTTATTTATAAGGCAGGAAGAAATGGAGATAATGATTCATCAGGCTGGCCTATAATTTATGTTTAAAGTTACTGAGTGAAGATGAAGAGTTTGCAATACAAAGGGAGTAGTCCAGATTAAAGAACCTCTGTGTTTAATGGAAAAATGGCTAAGAGTGATACAGCCAAAGATAGGACGGAGATTATCAGTTTGTCTGGTATTATGATCATGAACCTGCGAATTGGTCTAAAATAATCTTTGAAAGGTCTAGGAAGCATATTAGAATAGAATAGATAGAATGGAATAGAAAGTACGTATCATATATTATATATGTAATATACAATATAGGAATAATATACATATATTCTACATATATTCTACATTTAAGTGCAGTCAAGAAGGAATATATGCATTATACAGTCTGATGGCTGTCGGTATGGAGGATGATTACTTTTATAGATTTATATTTTTTAGATAAAATAAGAGGACTGAACTGTGTTGATATCATAAATCGATGGAACATTTATTTTCCTAAACAGAGGAGCAGATGGAACAAAATAGTTAGAGGTAGTTATTCTTACAAATTTATTTTGCATGATGAATACTTTGTGTAAATATGATGGATAGGTACTAGCCCAGACAATATTGCAATAAATAAGATATGGATAAATTAAACTGTAATAAAGAGTTAAGAGGCATGGCTGATGAACCAAACCTCTGATTTTTCCGATGATACGACGAGATCTTGACACTTTGTTAGTTACTCAACTTATGTGTTCTGTCATGACAACTTTTCATGGACTAAGATACCTAGAAATTTGGTAAATGAAACTTCATTAATTTCGATTCCTCCAATAGAAATCTTAGCACTCTGTTTACAATATGTTTTGTTTTTGCTTGCAAACACAATAAAGTAGAATTTTCTTTACATTTAGTGATAGCCTACGAACAAGAAACCATTCTGTGGATGGAGGGGTAGTCAACGCTGGCTGTAGGAGCAAAAGTCACCGCCGCTGTCCAGGGTGCTGGCGGCGAGACACAGCTGGCAGGTGATTAGATTTCACAGGTGGTACGTGTTAATCTAATTATCAGTAAGCAGCCGGGAGCAGATGGGGAGAGAGGATACGGACGTGACTGATAAGTCACGTTCTGGGGGAGAAGAATTTTGTTTAACCAATTGAATGAATTGAATGATCTACATATATTCTACATTTAAGTGCAGTCAAGAAGGAATATAGGCATTATACAGTCTGATGGCTGTCGGTATGGAGCACAATTACTTTTATAGATTTATATTTTTTAGATAAAATAAGAGGACTGAACTGTGTTGATATCATAAATCGATGGTACATTTATTTTCCTAAACAGAGGAGCAGATGGAACAAAATAGTTAGAGGTAGTTATTCTTACAAATTTATTTTGCATGATGAATACTTTGTGTAAATGTGATGGATAGGTACTAGCCCAGACAATATTGCAATAAATAAGATATGGATAAATTAAACTGTAATAAAGAGTTAAGAGGCATGGCTGATGAACCAAACCTCTGATTCTTCTGATGATACCAAGAGATCTTGACACTTTGTTAGTTACTCAACTTATGTGTTCTGTCATGACAACTTTTCAGGGACTAAGATACCTAGAAATTTGCTAAATGAAACTTCATTAATTTCGATTCCTCCAATAGAAATCTTAGCACTCTGTTTACAATATGTTTTGTTTTTGCTTGCAAACACAATAAAGTTGAATTTTCTTTACATTTAGTGATAGCCTACTAACAAGAAACCATTCTGTGGATGGAGGGGTAGTCAACGCTGGCTGTAGGAGCAAAAGTCACCGCCGCTGTCCGGGGTACTGAGGACGGGCACCATCGGGCAGGGGCGGGGCGTGTGCTGACGGCGAGACACAGCTGGGAGGTGATTAGATTTCACAGGTGGTACGTGTTAATCTAATCATCTGTTGTCTTTAACAATAAGCGGCCGGGAGCAGATGGAGAGAGAGGATACGGACGTGACTGAAAAGTCACGTTCTGGGGGAGAATAATTTTGTTTAACCAATTGAATAATTAAAACCTTTGTTAAACGCTGCACGCTTGGCTTTTGTGCCGTTTCTTCAGTGGAACTGCTAGGAAGCGACTTCCAGACAATCAGATAGCACAGCTATACCAGAATTAGCTTCCTTAATGAGGTTTTCAAATTTCTTGTGGGTTAGGATCAAATTTGGATCATCAGGAAACAGAATCGGTGTAAAGGATGAAGATACAGCAGCCAGGTCATTCATGTACTGTAAATAAGAATTAACAGGGGTCCTAGTATAGATGCCTGAGGAACACCACATGACATCTTAAGTTTGGATGAAGAACAACCATTGACATACACATATAAACAGAACTAGACAGCCATTTAAAAGTAATATTTTGAAAACCATAGATATACAATTGATCAATTAAAATAGTATAATCAACAGTATCAAAAGCTTGAGAAAGATCGAGGAATATTCCAAGAGCAAATTCATTCTTTTAAATGGCAGCATAGATATTCTCAACCAACTGAACAAGAGTCATATCGATGGAGTGATTTTTCTTCAAACCAAACTGGTGTTCAAAGAGCAGTGTTTTTCAACCACTGTGCCGCGGCACACTATTGTACCGTGAGATACGGTCTGGTTTTTTGCGAACCAGTAATTATAATCCACAAATGTGCCGTTGTTGAGTGTCGGTGCTGTCTAGAACTCGACAGTGTAACCGTTTATTTGATTGATTGATTAATTAAATCTTTTATTAATAGATTGCAGAGTTCAGTACACATTCCGTACAATTGACCACTAAATAGTAACACCCGAATACGTTTTTCAACTGGTTTAAGTCCACGTAAATCAATTCATGGTAATTTAATTAATGTAATACTCTTCCATATCTTTGTAGATGTCGGGAACATGGTTTGTCGTGATCCCAATATGCAGACGACAGCGGGAGGCAGTGTGAAGGTAAAAAGGTATCTAGTGCTTAAACCCAAAATAAACAAAAGGCGAGTGCCGCTAAGAAAAGGCATTGAAGCTTAGGGATGGCTATGCAGAACAAAGCTAAAACTGAACTGGCTGCAAAGTAAACAAAAACAGAATGCTGGACAACGGCAAAGACTTACAGCGTGTGGAGCAGCAGACGGCGTCCACAAAGTACGTCCGTACATGACAATCAACAACAAAATAGAAGCGCAAGACAAATACACACAGAAAAATTCGAAATAAGTCACGGTGTGATGTGACAGGTGGTGACAGTACACCTACTTTGAGACAAGAGCTACAGTGATGCATGCGTGGTTATGGTTTAAATTCATATCCAACAATTGCGAGAACAACTTTTTATTGTCAATATCTGCTGCGGAATTTCATTTTTTAATGTTTTCTGCTTGTGTTGTGCCTCGGGATTTTGTCAATGAAAAAAAATGTGCCTTTGTTCAGAAAAGGTTGAAAAACACTGTCATAGAGGATATTGTGTGTTTATTCAAGTGGTGCATCATTCTTTTATAAACCGTTTTTTTCAATATTTTAGAGAAGCACGGTAACACTGATATTGGCTGATAATCATTAAAAAGTCTTGGATCTCCGGATTTATGCACAGGAGTAACTTTGGCTATTTTTAGATCTGATGGAACCCCCCCAGATTGCAGGGATAGGATAAACATGTGCGTAAGGGGTCTAATAACATAGGACGAAACTGATTTAAAGCGACCGGAATGAGAATCAGCACCTCCAAGTCCGAGTCCATGGTTCTCGCCCGGAAAAGGGTGGAGTGCCATCTCCGGGTTGGGGAGGAGACCCTGCCCCAAGTGGAGGAGTTCAAGTACCTAGGAGTCTTGTTCACGAGTGAGGGAAGAGTGGATCGGGAGATCGACAGGCGGATCGGTGCGGCGTCTTCAGTAATGCGGACGTTGTACCGATCCGTTGTGGTGAAGAAGGAGCTGAGCCGGAAGGCAAAGCTCTCAATTTACCGGTCGATCTACGTTCCCATCCTCACCTATGGTCATGAGCTTTGGGTCATGACCGAAAGGATAAGATCACGGGTACAAGCGGCCGAAATGAGTTTCCTCCGCCGTGTGGCGGGTCTCTCCCTTAGAGATAGGGTGAGAAACTCTGCCATCCGGGAGGAACTCAAAGTAAAGCCGCTGCTCCTCCACATCGAGAGGAGCCAGATGAGGTGGTTGGGCATCTGGTCAGGATGCCACCCGAACGCCTCCCTAGGGAGGTGTTTAGGGCACGTCCAACCGGTAGGAGGCCACGGGGAAGACCCAGGACACGTTGGGAAGACTATGACTCCCGGCTGGCCTGGGAACGCCTCGGGATCCCCCTGGAAGAGGTAGACGAAGTGGCTGGGGAGAGGGAAGTCTGGGTTTCCCTGCTTAGGCTGTTGCCCCCGCGACCCGACCTCGAATAAGCGGAAGATGATGGATGGATGGATGGATGAAACTGATTTAATCAAAGAAGCACCTATATTATCATGATCAGCTGCTGATATTTTCAAGATAGAAATTAATTCCAATACCTCTGTTTCCTTATTATCTTTAACTGCGGGCAGGGAAATATACCTTAAAGTAATCTAGATGATTGCTATCGGGTATTCCCATATCCTTTGACAGTGCTGAACCCACATTTGCAAATAAATTGTTAAATTAATTTACTATAACAATAGGGTCATCATATATCTTTTCACCATCTTTGAACTGAGATATTAGGAGTGCTTTCGATTTTCTTTTGTTGAGAAGTTCATTGACAACTTTCCAAGTGCATTTACAGTCCGATGAGACTCTGAATTTATTGGAAAAGTGCGACACTTGTGCGGCATTGTAATGCCGGATTGGTTCTCCCAGGGATGCGTCGAAGCGACGAACACAACAAGGTAAGTTATAAATGGATTTATTAAATAATAAAAAGGCTAGGAACAAAAACACTGGTGTAAAGAGAAGGCAAACAAAAGACGCTAGCGTGAAAGCTAGGATAAAACACTAGGAAACTAAAACTTGGCTTGAGAGCACAAACGACAAAACAAATCATCAGTATGAAAACTGGAACAAACAAGTGGCATAGCGTGAGAGCTAGCGAGAAAATACATACAGTAGAATGATGAGAGTCGTCACGGTTGCACGTAGGCAAATTAGGATCCGAGAATGAATAACGAAAAGGGGCGAGTTTAAATAAGGGAGGTGATTAGAAGAAAACAGGTGTGTGTAGATAACAAGGGGGAGGTGAACTAATGAGCTAACCATAGTGATGGACAAAACAGGAAATAAACGGGTCGGACTTAGAATGAAACAAAGATGGAAAAAACAAACATGTGAAGATCCAAGTCACGCATCGCAACAGAAAATAACTTTTTCTTAGTTTACATCAGAAAATGATTAAATTGCATAATTAAGTGGAGTGGGATTTATGAGGATTTTTTTTTATACAATTTATTTTTAACAATAGAATATTTTTTTAGACGTGTTGTAAACTGGAGTTTCTAAAGGCCTTCAGCTACTTTCTTCCTGGGTGTAACCAAAGGAAAGCTGCAATGGATGGCAGAATTAAAATATTTAATGAATGGTAAGCATGCTGTACATCAGAATGTTCATAAACATCATCCTAGGAGATTTTGCCAATCAACATCTTAACCGTTCAGTATTTCTAGTGTTAAAAATTCTAAATTGAGCGCTGTTAGTGGCTCTCACATGTTCAGTCTTATTTGGCAAGGAAAGTTGGAATGCAGAAAAGTGATCTGATTATATCAGTTACCAAAATACTTGATTGAGCTACATTATTTAGCATATTTGAAAAGATATTATCAATAAGAGTAGCAGAAGAACTGGTTACTCTTGTTGGCCTGTAAATCACAGGATAGAGACAATTGAAGTACATTGTTTCTAGAAAATCCGCAGTTGATACTTGATCTTTTTTAAATAGATCAATGTTATAATCCCATAGAGCAGGGGTGTCAAACCCAAATACAGAGTGGGCCAAAATTTAAAACTGAACAAAGCCGCGGGCCAAGGTTGAACAAATGAACCTTTTAATAGGGACCCAAACAAGTTTTGCATTGAATATTGAACAAGCAAGGCTTATATAACTTTATAGTGACATGTAAAATAGAGTTTCAAATAAACATAATAATAATCATAATAATAAAAATATCAATGGCATATCAAATTATATATTGTAACGTCCCAGAAGTGTTAGTGCTGCAAGGGCTTCTGAGTATTTGTTCAGTTGTGTTTATGTCGTGTTACAGTGCGGATGTTCTCCCGAAATGTGTTTGTCATTCTTGTTTGGTGTGGCTTCACAGCGTGGCGCATATTTGTAACAGCGTTAAAGTTGTTTATACGGCCACCCTCAGGGTGACCTGTATGGCTGTTGACCAAGTATGCTTTGCATTCGCACGTAAAGGCAGTGCCTTTGACGTTTATTGGGGCTCTGTACTTCTCCCCACGTTCGTGTACACAGAGTTTCAAATAAACATAATAATAATAATAATAAAAAAATATCAATGGCATATCAAACTATGTATTGTAACGTCCCAGAAGTGTTAGTGCTGCAAGGGGTTCAGAGTATTTGTTCAGTTGTGTTTATGTCGTGTTACGGTGCGGATGTTCTCCCGAAATGTGTTTGTCATTCTTGTTTGGTGTGGCTTCACAGCGTGGCTCATATTTGTAACAGCGTTAAAGTTGTTTATACGGCCACCCTCAGGGTGACCTGTATGGCTGTTGACCAAGTATGCTTTGCATTCGCACGTAAAGGCAGTGCCTTTGACGTTTATTGGGGCTCTGTACTTCTCCCTACGTTCGTGTACACAGAGTTTCAAATAAACATAATAATAATAATAATAATAAAAAAATATCGATGGCATATCAAACTATGTATTGTAACGTCCCAGAAGTGTTAGTGCTGCAAGGGGTTCTGAGTATTTGTTCAGTTGTGTTTATGTCGTGTTACGGTGCGGATGTTCTCCCGAAATGTGTTTGTCATTCTTGTTTGGTGTGGCTTCACAGCGTGGCGCATATTTGTAACAGCGTTAAAGTTGTTTATACGGCCACCCTCAGGGTGACCTGTATGGCTGTTGACCAAAAACACTGTACTTCAATCAAGTGATTTTTTGACATACCACTAGATGGAGCCCACGTGCCACTAGTGGTACACGTACCACAGTTTGAGAAACCCTGCCATATAATGACTTTAGTGGGTGTTTAGTCATTGAAAAGAGCTAGAAATGACATCTCTACCAAAGGGACCGTGTCAATTTTATTGTATGAGTGCGAGAGCCGGTCGCAAGGGTCTCGCAGTGGCGATGATCTTCAAATTCAACATTTAAAATGCAGTTAGGAGAGGAAGTAACCATAAAAAAGAAAAACCTGCATGAGGGCACAAGAGGAAACACCAGTTATGAATAATTTCCCACTCAATAGACCTTTACGCTGTGCCGCGTAATCGCACGAACGTCTTAAATCTCCGCTGATGCCTGCAACGCAGAGATAAAGCGTTTTTCTTTTTTGTTTTCTTCGAGGATGCAAGGGAGTCTCATGCAAGTTATACGAAGGTGTAAAGTGGAAGGCGAGGAGCCGAAAGGCCTCTGGGAGGCGCCATTCTTAAAGGGGAACATTATCAGCAGACCTATGTAAGCGTCAATATATACCTTGATGGTGCAGAAAAAAGACCATATATTTTTTTAACCGATTTCCGAACTCTAAATGGGTGAATGTTGGCGAATTAAACGCCTTTCCGTTTATCGCTCTTTTTGCGATGACGTCAGAATGTGACGTATGCGATGTAATACACCCGCCATTTTCATTTTCAACACATTGTAAACATTGGGTCTCAGCTCGGTTATTTTCCGTTTTTTCGACCATTTTTTGGAACTTTGGAGACATCATGCCTCTTCGGTGTGTTGTCGGAGGGTGTAACAACACTAACAGGGAGGGATTCAAGTTGCACCACTGGCCCCAAGATGTGAAAGTGTCTGCCGCCAGACCCCCATTGAATGTACCAAAGTGTCTCAACATTTGACCGGCGATGCTAAGGCAGACATGGCACAGAGATGTATGGATAACCTGCAGATGCATTTGCAACTATAAATTCAACGAAATCACAAAGGTGAGTTTTGTTGATGTTGACTTATGTGCTAATCAGACATATTTGGTTGCGGCGTAACTGCCAGCTAATCGATGCTAACATGCTACGCTAATCGACGCTAACATGCTATTTACCTGCGGTGCTAAAGCAGACATGGCCCAGAGATGTATGGATAACCTGCAGATGCATTTGCAACTATAAAGTCAACGAATTCACAAAGGTGAGTTTTGTTGATGTTGACCGCCAGCTATTCGATGCTAACATGCTATGCTAATCGACGCTAACATACTATTTACCTGCGGTGCTAAAGCAGACATGGCACAGAGATGAATGGATGACCTGCAGATACATTTGCAACGATAAAGTCAACGAATTCACAAAGGTGAGTTTTGTTGATGTTGTTGACTTATGTGCTAATCAGACATATTTGGTCACGCCATGACTGCCAGCTAATCGATGCTAACATGCTACGCTAATCAATGCTAACATGCTATTTACCGGCGGTGCTAAAGCAGACATGGCACAGAGATGAATGGATAACCTGCAGATACATTTGCAACGATAAAGTCAACGAATTCACAAAGGTGAGTTTTGTTGATGTTGACTGCCAGCTAATCGATGCTAACATGCTACGCTAATCGATGCTAACATGCTATTTACCGGCGGTGCTAAAGCAGACATGGCACAGAGATGTATGGATAACCTGCAGATGCATTTGCAACGATAAATTCAACGAAATCACAAAGGTGAGTTTTGTTGATGTTGACTTATGTGCTAATCAGACATATTTGGTTGCGGCGTGACTGCCAGCTAATCGATGCTAACATGCTATGCTAATCGACGCTAACATGCTATTTACCTGCGGTGCTAAAGCAGACATGGCACAGAGATGAATGGATAACCTGCAGATACATTTGCAACGATAAAGTCAACGAATTCACAAAGGTGAGTTTTGTTGATGTTGACTGCCAGCTAATCGATGCTAACATGCTACGCTAATCGATGCTAACATGCTATTTACCGGCGGTGTTAAAGCAGACATGGCACAGAGATGTATGGATAACCTGCAGATGCATTTGCAACGATAAATTCAACGAAATCACAAAGGTGAGTTTTGTTGATGTTGACTTATGTGCTAATCAGACATATTTGGTTGCGGCGTGACTGCCAGCTAATCGATGCTAACATGCTATGCTAATCGACGCTAACATGCTATTTACCTGCGGTGCTAAAGCAGACATGGCCCAGAGATGTATGGATAACCTGCAGATGCATTTGCAACTATAAAGTCAACGAATTCACAAAGGTGAGTTTTGTTGATGTTGGCCGCCAGCTATTCGATGCTAACATGCTATGCTAATCGACGCTAACATACTATTTACCTGCGGTGCTAAAGCAGACATGGCACAGAGATGAATGGATGACCTGCAGATACATTTGCAACGATAAAGTCAACAAATTCACAAAGGTGAGTTTTGTTGATGTTGACTGTCAGCTAATCCATGCTAACATGCTACGCTAATCGATGCTAACATGCCATTTACCGGTGGTGCTAAAGCAGACATGGCACAGAGATGTATGGATAACCTGCAGATGCATTTGCAACTATATTACGTTTCCTTCCACCCACATTTAATGCAAAAAAAACACTTACCAATCGACGGATTTAAGTTGCTCCAGTGTCACGAGATGCAAAAGTCCTGATCGTTTGGTCCGCACATTTTACCGGCGATGCTAACGCAGCTATTCGGCCATGCTATGGCTATGAATAGCGTCAATAGCTATTCGCTCAATAGCTTCAGTTTCTTCTTCAATACTTTCATACTCCAACCATCCGTTTCAATACATGCGTAATCTGTTGAATCGCTTAAATCGCTGAAATCCGAGTCTGAATCCGAGCTAATGTCGCTATATCTTGCTGTGGTATTCCCATTGTTTGTTTACATTGGCAGCACTGTGTGACGTCACAGGGAAATGGATAGTCGCATCGCAAATAGCGAAAATCAAGCACTTTAAAGCTTTTATTAGGGATATTCGGGGACCGGTAAAATGTTGAAAAAAACTTCAAAGAATACAAGCCACCGGGAACTGATTTTTATTGTTTTTAACCCTTTTGAAATTGTGATAATGTTCCCCTTTAAAGTGTCTCGTTCACGTCCACGCCCTCTAGAGGTGAGGCTGCAAACGTCCTGGCCACCTGAGGTGTTACGAGGCCCATAAATAAGCAGAGCAGGTGTCGATTGTTCACCTGTGTCACCTTCCATCATCTGCTCCTCATTCCAGCTGCCGTCACCTCGTCCATCAGTCCACTCCTGTCCTGGATGGTGAGGGGAGGGGGGGGGGGGTGCCTGCGCTCCCTGTGCGAGATGTGAGACCTGATAGGATGTGACAAGTTTATTAGGCACAAATCAGGTGGGCCCGACGATCCATTCGGGGGACGAGCGGCGCCCCGAGACGGCGGTTTTCGTCACGGGTGGCGGGATCCTCTCCTGGCTCTCGCTTCTCATCCATCTCTGTTTATTCAAAGCCTGTGGGCCTTGGTGAGATATTATCAGTGCTACTACCCCCTGCAGGGCGCTGGGAGACTCGTGCCGGCATGTTGGAGGCCATGACACCGCATGGAGCATCCAGAGAATAAATACAAATATGAGCCCACATCTTCGATAAACGCACACAAAGTAAAGCCCCGATGGCCCTTTTAATAAACACAACGTACAGTCGTGGTCAAAAGTTGACATACACTTGTAAAGAACATAATGTCACGGCTGTCTTGAGTTTCCAATAACTTTTACAACTCTTTTTTATTTTATGATTGGAGCACAAACTTGTTGGTCACAAAAAACATTAAAGTCCTACTGAAATGAGATTTTCTTATTCAAACGGGGATAGCAGGTCCATTTTATGTGTCATACTTGATCATTTCACCATTTTGCCATATTTTTGCTGAAAGGATGGGAGAGGGGTTAGTGCGTCTGCCTCACAATACGGAGTTCCTGCAGTCCTGGGTTCAAATCCAGGCTCGGGATCTTTCTGTCTGGAGTTTGCATGTTCTCCCCGTGAATGCGTGGGTTCCCTCCGGGTACTCCAGCTTCCTCCCACCTCCAAAGACATGCACCAAGGGATAGGCCCCTCCCACCTCCAAAGACATGCACCTGGGGATAAGCCCCTCCCACCTCCAAAGACATGCACCTGGGGATAGGTTGATTGGCAACACTAAATGGACCCTAGTGTGTGAATGTGAGTGTGAATGTTGTCTGTCTATCTGTGTTGGCCCTGCGATGAGGTGGCGACTTGTCCAGGGTGTACCCCGCCTTCCGCCCGATTGTAGCTGAGATAGGCGCCAGCGCCCCCCACGACCCCTAAAAAAAAGGGAATAAGCGGTAGAAAATGGATGGATGGAAGGGTTCTTTTATGAATTTATTATGGTTCTGCTGAAAATATGACCGAATCTGCTGGGTCCAAAGTATACGTACAGCAAAGTTAATATTTGGTCACATGTGCCTTGGAAAGTTTCACTGCAATAAGGCACTTTTGGTAGCCATCCACAAGCTTCTGATTGAATTTTTGACCACTCCTCTTGACAAAATTGTGCAGTTCAGATGAATTTGTTGTTTTTTTGACATGGACTTGTTTCTTCAGCATTGTCCGCACATTTAAGTCAGGACTTTGGGAAGGCCATCTAAAACCATATGTGGAAGACTCTTGCTTCCGGGTTCCTCGGACCACTAATTACCGTCATGACAGGCTCTTCCAGGTTTACAGTAGTGTTTATTCTGCATTAAATCTTCCTTCTCGGGCTTTTGAGCAACCATATTTTTGTCCGTGTCAGTCTCGCTCTCGTTCGTGCTCCACTCCAACTCCCCTCATCTACTCGGCTGCTGCTTTTTAACAGAGCGACAGGTGATTAGATAAACAGGCCAAGGTGGGCCATTTACGCACATGTCACTGATTTTGCAGCCTGTTCTGGCACACCCCGCTTTGCTGCAGGTCCGCAGGCCACGCCCCACACCTTATTTCTAGCTTAATTTAGCCATTCCATGTATTTGGGGTCATTGTCCTTTTATAACACCCAACTGCGCCCAAGGTTGTTCTGAAGAATTTAGAGATAATCTTCCTTTTTCATTGTCCCATTTACTCTCTGTAAGGCACCAGGTCCATTGGCTTCAAAACAGCCCAGAGCATAATACTACCACCACCAAGCTTGACGGTAGGAACGGTGTTACTGGGATTAAAGGCCTCACCTTTTCACCTCCAAACATTGCTGGGTATTGTGGCCAGACAGCTTAACTTTTGTTTAATCTGACCACAGAACTTTCCTCCAGAAGGTCTTATCACAAATAATTTGTGTCTGTCTGACCGCAGTCCTTGCCTTAAATCCAGAGTTACCTATGCTATCACAATGCGACTCCTTTAAGAATTTATCGTCCAGAAACAAGTAAAAAACTTGAAAACAACTTAAAAAGTAGTAAATAAATGCTGTTGTTTATTCACAATAAGTTATCCAAACATGCATTATGGACCATAACCCTAACTATGAATTTATGCAGGCCCTTCTGCTTTAAGCTTTTATTTATGGTCCATAAACACCCAGAAGTCTCAAGATAAAAACAAAAAAACAACAGGAGATTTAAAAATGCAATTTTGAATGCTATTTTGGAGGGAATATCAAAGCCATAATGCAGCGCTTGATGTAAACACAACATAGTTCTTTTACGAACATCATGAAGACACATTAGGACATCAAAAGGAAGTAAAATGAATCAAAGCACATGCAACAATTGCATATTGGAGAGTTTATTTCAACTTTCTTCTAGTTAAAATTGGTTATTTCTTCCTACTTCCATGAGACATTTATCCAAACATGCATTACGGACCCTAACCTCAGGGCGCGTGTTTGTGTATACAATATATGTGGGCACAATTCCTCCTCTAGGCTTTTGTTAAAGTTTATTGTCCAGGATTGAAGGAGAAAGGCACCCAGTCTTGGAAAAGGAGCTTTAAAAGCCTACTGAAACCCACAACTACCCACCACGCAGTCTGATAGTTTATATATCAATGATGAAATATTAACATTGCAACACATGCCAATACGGCCTTTTCAGTTTACTAAAATAAAATGTTTAATTTCCCGGGAGTTTCGTCTTGGAAACGCTGTGAAATGTTGACGTGTACGCAGGACGTCACAGGTTTTTAAGAAGCATGAGCACTACGCACACACACAGCTAAAAGTCGTCTGCTTTAACGGCATAATTACACAGTATTTTGGAGATCTGTGTTGCTGAATCTTTTGCAATTTGTTCAATTAATATTGGAGAAGTCAAAGTAGAAAGATGGAGTTGGGAAGCTTTAGCGGCATAGCGGCATAGCTCGGTTGGTAGAGTGGCCGTGCCAGCAACTTGAGGGTTGCAAGTTCGATTCCCGCGTGTGCCATCCTAGTCACTGCTGTTGTGTCCTTGGGCAAGACACTTTACCCACCTGCTCCCAGTGCCACCCACACTGGTTTAAATGTAACTTAGATATTGGGTGTCACTATGTAAAGTGGTTTGAGTCACTTGAGAAAAAGCGCTATATAAATATAATTCACTTCACTAATTCACTTTAGCCACACAAACACACGGTGATTCCTTGTTTAAAATTCCCAGAGCTGAATTTTTACTATGGATCAGAGCGCGGTCAAGCAGACATGGATCCCAACCGAATGTCAACCAGCAGGTTTCGGTGAGAGAATTGAGGGTAAAAAGTCGCCACTTACCGGATATCAGCTGAGCTTGTGTCGTCCGTACAGCTGCCGTCGACTCCCCTGAGACACTGCGCGTCAAGACACCCGTGGACACACCCCTCCGACTATCAGGTACTATTAAACTCACTGAAACACTAGCAACACAATAGAAAGATAAGGGATTTTGCAGAATTATCCTAGTAAATGTGTCTAAAAACATCGGAATACGTCCCAATGCTATCGCGTTTTTTTTTTTTCTAGTCCGTCGCTATCAATATCCTCAAACACAAATCTTTCATCCTCGCTCAAATTAATGGGGAAATTGTCGTTTTCTCGGTCCGAATAGCACTTTTTGTTGGAGGCTCCCATTAAAATCAATGTGAATATGTGAGGAGCCCCCACACTTGCGACGTCATCGTCTGCGACTTCCGGTAGAGGCGAGGCTTTTTCAGGAAGTACCAAAAGTGGCGAACTTTATCGTCGATTTCCTCCACTAAATCCTTTCAGCAAAAATATGGCAATATCGCGAAATGATCGAGTATGACACATAGAATGGACCTGCTATCCCCGTTTAAATAAGAACATCTCATTTCAATAGGCCTTTAAACAATTGTTTTCTTGCTGCAGCCTGCACACAGCTGTGAACGCCTCCAAATTGAGCTTATTTTGTCACCTTCGAGAGAATAAGTGGCTATTTCAGTAAAGAGGCAAACGAGCCCATCATTTGGCACTGATAAGGCTCTCAAAGTGAGTCATTTTCCTTCAAATGTTAAAAATGTGTCCTGCAGTAGAAAAAAAAAGTGTATCCCAGATGAAGTGCTGCCTTTTTAACGACACGAGTGACCTCGGACTACGTTAAGGTAACGTGTGGAGTTCCCCAGGGTTCGGTCCTTGGCCCTGCACTCTTCAGCATCTACATGCTGCCGCTAGGTGACATCATACGCAAATACGGTATTAGCTTTCACTGTTATGCTGATGACACCCAACTCTACATGCCCCTAAAGCTGACCAACATGCCGGATTGTAGTCAGTTGGAGGCGTGTCTTAATGAAATTAAACAATGGATGTCCGCTAACTTTTTGCAACTCAACGCCAAAAAAACGGAAATGCTGATTATCGGTCCTGCTAGACACCGACCTCTATTTAATAATACAACTCTAACATTTGACAACCAAACAATTAAACAAAGCGACACGGTAAAGAATCTGGGTATTATCTTCGACCCAACTCTCTCCTTTGAGGCACACATTAAAAGCGTTACTAAAACGGCCTTCTTTCATCTCCGCAATATCGCTAAAATTCGCTCCATTCTGTCCACTAAAGACGCTGAGATCATTATCCATGCGTTTGTTACGTCTCGCCTCGACTACTGTAACGTATTATTTTCGGGTCTCCCCATGTCTAGCATTAAAAGATTACAGTTGGTACAAAATGCGGCTGCTAGACTTTTGACAAGAACAAGAAAGTTTGATCACATTACGCCTGTACTGTATATACCTTTATATACATATATACATACATATATACCTGTACTGGCTCACCTGCACTGGCTTCCTGTGCACTTAAGATGTGACTTTAAGGTTTTACTACTTACGTATAAAATACTACACGGTCTAGCTCCATCCTATCTTGCCGATTGTATTGTACCATATGTCCCGGCAAGAAATCTGCGTTCAAAGGACTCCGGCTTATTAGTGATTCCCAAAGCCCAAAAAAAGTCTGCGGGCTATAGAGCGTTTTCCGTTCGGGCTCCAGTACTCTGGAATGCCCTCCCGGTAACAGTTCGAGATGCCACCTCAGTAGAAGCATTTAAGTCTCACCTTAAAAGTCATTTGTATACTCTAGTCTTTAAATAGACTCCCTTTTTAGACCAGTTGATCTGCCGTTTCTCTTCTTTTTCTTCTATGTCCCACTCTCCTTTGTGGAGGGAGTCCGGTCCGATCCGGTGGCCATGTACTGCTCGCCTGTGTATCGGCTGGGGACATCTCTGCGCTGCTGATCAGCCTCCGCTTGGGATGGTTTCCTACTGGCTCCGCTGTGAACGGGACTCTCGCTGCTGTGTTGGATCCGCTTTGGACTGGACTCTCGCGACTGTGTTGGATCCATTATGGATTGATCTTTCACAGTATCATGTTCTCATATGTTCTCATAGTCAGCAGTATCACAGTATCATGTTCTCATAGTCATTATTGTCACCGACGTCCCACTGGGTGTGAGTTTTCCTTGCCCTTATGTGGGCCTACCGAGGATGTCGTAGTGGTTTGTGCAGCCCTTTGAGACACTAGCGATTTAGGGCTATATAAGTAAACATTGATTGATTGAAACATTGATATTATGTTATTAATATGATGTTTTTTGTCGTCTAATCGCAGTTCACATTGTTTTGCAGTCTAGATCTGCAAGGTGACCTCCTGTGCTGACAGGACAACGCTTCGCCAAACAAACAAGAGCAGCGATAAGGCAACAAATCCGTGAATTGGATGGAAGAGTCGATCTTATTACTCCCATTTCTTGCATCTTTGTTGAGATCAGAAGAGCGCTTCATTAATGTGAGGTGGGCGGATGATGCTCCAAATGCTGTTGTGTTGTTTGCTGGAGGGCTTACAAGATGAATATCTCGCTGCGCTTGCATGTAACACGGAAGCACACAAGTGGACTGTGTGTGTGTGTGTGTGTGTGTGTGTGTGTGTGTTAGGGAGTGCAGAGCTTTAACAACATGCAGGTGGCTTGCCGCCACAGAGGATTACAATGCAGTAAGAAGACACCTCAGGTTTGTGACTGCAGTGGAAAACAACACAAAGCACCTTTTCCACGTTAGTTTTGGCAATTTCATGTGTTTCCATCCATCCATTTCTTTCTCATTCCTAAAAAAAAATGGGAAATTTTAGAGAGGATGCAGGTCCTGAAATAATTTTTTGATGATGAATGTTTATTTATATAGCCCCAAATCACAAATGTCTCAAAGGACTGCACAAATCATTACGACTACAACATCCTCGGAAGAACCCACAAAAGGGCAAGGAAAACTCACACCCAGTGGGCAGGGAGAATTCACATCCAGTGGGACGCCAGTGACAATGCTGACTATGAGAAACCTTGGAGAGGACCTCAGATGTGGGCAACCCCCCCCCCTCTAGGGGACCCAAAGCAATGGATGTCGAGCGGGTCTAACATGATACTGTGAAAGTTCAATCCATAGTGGCTCCAAGACAGCAGTGAGAGTCCCGTCCACAGGAAACCATCTCAAGCGGATCAGCAGCGTAGAGATGTCCCCAACCGATACAGGCGAGCGGTCCATCCTGGGTCCCGACGAGCGGTCCATCCTGGGTCTCGACTCTGGACAGTCAGTACTTCATCCATGGTCATCGGACCGGACCCCCTCCACAAGGGAGGGGGGGACATAGGAGAAAGAAAAGAAGCGGCAGATCAACTGGTCTAAAAAGGAGGTCTATTTAAAGGCTAGAGTATACAGATGAGTTTTAAGATGAGACTTAAAAGCTTCTACTGAGGTAGCATCTCGAACTGTTACCGGGAGGGCATTCCAGAGTACTGGAGCCCGAACGGAAAACGCTCTATAGCCCGCAGACTTTTTTTGAGCTCTAGGAATCACTAATAAGCCGGAGTCTTTTGAACGCAGATTTCTTGCCGGGACATACGGTACAATACAATCGGCAAGATAGGATGGAGCTAGACCGTGTAGTATTTTATACGTAAGTAGTAAAACCTTAAAGTCACATCTTAAGTGCACAGGAAGCCAGTGCAGGTGAACCAGTACAGGTATATATGTATGTATATATGTATATAAAGGTATATACAGTATAGGTATATATGTATGTATATATGTATATAAAGGTATATACAGTACAGGTATATATGTATGTATATATGTATATAAAGGTATATACAGTATAGGTATATATGTATGTATATATGTATATAAAGGTATATACAGTATAGGTATATATGTATGTATATATGTATATAAAGGTATATACAGTACAGGCGTAATATGATCAAACTTTCTTGTTCTTGTCAAAAGTCTAGCAGCCGCATTTTGTACCAACTGTAATCTTTACATCCATTAACAATATAGGAGCCTTGAGTGTTGACCGATACCGATATTGATCCGATACGATAGCACCAGAAAGGCTTTGTATATTTTTATGATTTAGTAATGTGGAATGTTAGAGAAAGGTTTGGCCAAGTGAAATTAGTGAAAGTAAAATAGGAGGCGATAAAAAAACACGAGCCTAAATACTATTAACCATTTGGAATGGACTTACATTGTCTTAAAGGGGAACATTATCACATAATCTGAAAGGTTAAAACCCATAAAAATCAGTTCCCAGTGGTTTATTTTATTTTTCGAAGTTTTTCTCAAAATTTTAACCATCACGCAATATAATAAATAAATAAATAAATGGGTTGTACTTGTATAGCGCTTTTCTACCTTCAAGGTACTCAAAGCGCTTTGACACTACTTCCACATTCACACACACATTCACACACTGATGGAGGGAGCTGCCATGCAAGGTGCCAACCAGCATCCATCAGGAGCAAGGGTGAAGTGTCTTGCTCAGGACACAACGGACGTGACGAGGTTGGTACAAGGTGGGAATTGAACCAGGGACCCTCGGGTTGCGCACGGCCGCTCTTCCACTGCGCCACGCCGTCCCTAACCCTATTTTTAACTGCATTAATTTTCAACCTTTAAATATCCCAAAAAACGGCTTCAAAGTCCATTATCCTGTGACGTAACAGCGTGACCAAACAGAAACAAACATGGCGGATAGCACAGAAAGGTAAAGCGGTATTAGCTCGAATTCAGACTCTGATTTCAGCGCCGTAAGCGATTCAACAGATTCCGCATGTATTGAAATGGATGGTTGGAGTGTGGAGGCAGGTACCGAAAATGAAATTAAAGAATAAACAGAAGCTTTTGAGCCATATCACGACAGACAGCGGCACGGGAGGAAGCGAGGACGAATTCGGTGATCACCTTCTAACCAACGATTGGTATGTGTTTGTTTGGCAATAAATGTGGGTGGAGGGAAAGGCTGGATGCAAATATCGCTACAAATAAGGGCATAATGATGCAATATGTACATACAGCTAGCCTAAATAGCATGTTAGCATAGATTAGCTTGCAGTCATGCCGTGACCAAATATGTCTGATTAGCACATAAGTCAATAACATCAACAAAACTCACCTTTGTGATTTTGTTGACTTTTTCGTTGGAAATGCATCTGCTTTTAGTGTTGCAGGATATCCACACATCTCTGTCGTAGCATAGCTGTCGTCCGTAAAATGTGCAGAACAAACGAGGGACTTTCGCATCTTTTGACCACTGGTGCAACTTGAATCCGTCTCTGTTCGTTTTGTTACACCCTCCGACAACACACCGACGAGGCATGATGTCTCCAAGGTACGGAAAACAGTAGAAAAAACGGAAAATAACAGAGCTAATTTGACTAGGTGTGTGTAATGTGTTTGAGAAAATGGCGACAGGAAAACAATTGAAAGGCGTTTAAATCGCCAAATTCACCCTTTTAGAGTTCGGAAATCGGTTAAAAAAACATATGGTCTTTTTTCTGCAACATCAAGGTATATATTGATGCTTACATAGGTCTGCTGATAATGTTCCCCTTTAAAGTTCAAGTGGAGTGTTAATTGTTTTTTGGCGACACCTAGTGTTCACAATTAATTAGGCAATGCTCATGACGCAGTGAGTTAAAGGATGCGGACACATTTGTTACCGGATACTTTCCGATAGGCTTCGGCCTTAGAGACTTTGTATGTGTAAGTAATATCCATCCATCCAACCATCCGTCCATTTTCTACCGCTTGTCCAGTTTTGAGGTCGCGGGGGGTCGCTGGAACCCATCTCAGCTGCACTCGGGCGAAAGGCGGTGTACACCCTGGACAAGTCGCCAACTCATCGCAGGTGTAAGTAATATCCAAATATAATTTATTGATACTTGTTTTTATTGACAGATATGCTGTACTGTTCAACTAAACACACTTAATATGTGTGTTTAGCTTGTGTGCTAAGTTGTTGTGTAGCTGCTAAATCCAATCCAATCCACTTTATTTATAAAGCAATATCAAAAAACAGTTGAAGTTTCACAAAGTGCTGCACAGAGGTTAAGGCAAACATACTACAAGAGTCAGTAATTTTACTATAAAAGAGTATAAATACATAAGATACAACAAAGATAATAAAATGGACTAAAATCACACAACTCTCATGCTGGTTTAAAAGCCAATGAGTAAAAACATGTTTTAAGACGTGATTTAACTGTACTGCACTTGTCCAACGTCATTATCTATAAAGTACAGAGCAGAGTTTTGGACACTTCCTCTCATTTCAATGCAATTTCTTTATTTTCATAACTATTTACATTGTAGATTGTCACTGAAGGCATCAAAACTATGACACCCGTGAAGTGAAATCCCTTTTAGGTGACTGCCTCTTGAAGCTCATCGAGAGAATGCCAAGAGTGTGCACAGCAGTAATCAGAGCAAAGGTTGACTATTGTGAAAAAACTAGAATATAAAACATGTTTTCGGTTAATTCACCTTTTTTTGTTAAGTACATAACTCCAAATGTGTTCATTCATAGTTTTGATGCCTTCAGTGACAATCTACAATGTAAATAGTCATGAAAATAAAGAAAACGCTTTGAATGAAAAGGTTTTTAAATTATATATATATATATATATATATATATATATATATACGCACACACACAACATATAATGAAATATTGGGACAAGAGGAGACAAATAAATGTTAGCGATGTTAATCAATCAATGAATCATTCAATCAATCAATCAATCAATCAATCAATCAATATTTATTTATATAGCCCTAATTCACAAGTGTCTCAAAGGGCTGCACAAGCCACGACATCTTTGACTCAGATCCCACAGTACTTGCCAACCTTAAGACCTCCGATTACGGGAGGGGGGGGTGGGGTGGTGGGCGGGGGGGCGTGGTCGGGGTTGGGGCGGGGGCGTGGTTGGGGAGCGTGGTTAAAAAGGGAGGAGTATATTTACAGCTAGAATTGACCAAGTCAAGTATTTCATATATATATATATATATATAAATATAAATACTTGACTTTCAGTGAATTCTAGCTATATATATGTATATATTTATTTGTAAAAGAAATACTTGAAATTCAGGGCTCATTTATTTACACATATACACACACATAACACTAATCTACTCATTGTTGAGTTAAGGGTTGAATATTCCATCCTTGTTCTATTCTCTGTCACAAATTTGTTAACCATGCTGAACACCCTCTCTGATGATGCATTGCTGTGTGGCACTCACAAAAGTGCTTTCATCAAATGCACTAGAGTCTGGAATCTTCCATCTTTCCCTAGCATGGCCCAAAACGTACAGTAGATGGCAGTATTGTCCTGTTTAAGAGTGTCACAACATTGCTGTTTACGACAGACAAACTGCTTTACGGTAGACGAAAACGTGACTGCTGTTGTTGTGTGTTGTTACCGCGTGTGGAGGACGTTAATGAAACTGCCTAACAATAAACCCACATAGGAAACCAAGAACTCGCCCCCGATCATTCTACAGTTATAACGTCATTGGGCAGACACGCTGTTTATATTGTGGGAAAGCGGACGTGAAAACAGGCTGTCGACACATCACTCAGCTCCACCTGAATTTCCGGAGATTTTCGGGGGAAAATTTGTTTTCGGGAGAGGCGCTGAATTTCGGGAGTCTCCCGGAAAATCCGGAAGGGTTGGCAAGTATGGATCCCACATCGGGGCAAGAAAAAACATGTTACATGCTATCATTACTCGCACATTTTAACAGCAACATCATGCTAGGTTAGCATACTCGCTGAAGCAAAACAACTTGATCAAACTTGGTATCATTCCAGGTTGCATTTTAAGATGGTTAGCAAAGCCTGCTCTTTTATTATTCGATGGTGGGCGTGTACACGGGGCGGCGGATCCATCTAGTTGCAACTTCAAAAGCGATTGTTTAAATGTGTCACAAGTGGAACAAACAAGTGATTTTCCCCACATTTGGTGCTCAAGAGCAGGCTCCAGAGACACATATTACTGTTTCAACATCATTAAGAAACCTATTAGAGGACCTTTAATGAATGCGCTTCATCTTTCAAAAATCAATAACATCTTTTCATCACCTGAGCCTCCCCGGTAAAAGTCATCTTCTCTTCAAAGCGCTACTGTGTTTCCGCACTAATGTTCGCTTGCCACCAGCGAGCTCTCAATCTCCCGCCGAAGCAATCTGCAGGTCTGATGGCTGCAAGTGTCGGCCACGGACGGTAGAGACGGATGATTGTGCCAAAGCAAGGAGTCCGCATTGGAAAACACCCTGAAAGATTGTCCTAAACGACACCATCTTCCATAAAAAGTCATTTCATCATGTCCCCAATGGAAAAAGCATGTTTGCTGGCAATGACAACTATGCCAAGTGTTTGCTACCACAGCCTGGGGACTGCAGCGCTCATCCATTGCTTCTCTTCCACGCCATGACTGTGTGCGCCTCATTTGCATAATCATAATTACCTGAGTGGCCATCAGCCCGTCGGCCGCCTCAGGTAGAGATCCGATGAGACGCTTTTTCAGCTCCTCTCGCCCGCCGTCAATGCCCTAAATTGCGACGTACTTTGCAGGCTTTTTCCACATTCTGCTGAATTCTGACTGGACAATCATGTTGTTTTTTAAAGGGGAACATTATCACAATTTCAGAAGGGTTAAAACCGATAAAAATCAGTTCCCAGTGGCTCATTTTATTTTTCGAAGTTTTTTTAAAAAGTTTACCCATCATGGAATATCCCGAAAAAAGGCTTTAAAGTGCCTGATTTTCGCTATCTGTGAAGCCACCGTCCATTTTCCTGTGACGTCATCCAGTGATGCCAATACTAACAAAATGGCGGATAGCACAGCAAGATATAGCGACATTAGCTCGGATTCAGACTCGGATTTCAGCGGCTTAAGCGATTCAACAGATTGCGCATCTATTGAAACAGATGGTTGGAGTATGAAAGTATTGAAGAAGAAACTGAAGCTATTGAGCGAATAGCTATTGACGCTATTCGGCGATCGCCTTCTAACCAACTATTGAGTGCCATGTCTGCCTTAGCATCGCTGGTAAAATGTGCAGACCAAACGATCGGGACTTTCGCATCTTGTGACACTGGAGCAACTTAAATCCGCCGATTGGTATGTGTTTGTTTGGCATTAAATTTGGGTGGAGGGAAAGGCTGGATGCAAATATAGCTACAAATGTACATACAGCTAGCCTAAATAGCATGTTAGAATCGATTAGCTGGCAGTCATGCCGTGACTAAATATGTCTGATTAGCACATAAGTCAATAACATCAAAAAAACTCACCTTTGTGATTTCGTTGACTTTATCTTTGGAAATGCATCTGCAGGATATCCATACATCTCTGTGCCATGTCTGCCTTAGCATCGCTGGTAAAATGTGCAGACCAAACGATCGGGACTTTCGCATCTTGTGACACTGGAGCAAATTAAATCCGCCGATTGGTATGTGTTTGTTTGGCATTAAATGTGGGTGGAGGGAAAGGCTGGATACAAATATAGCTACAAATGTACATACAGCTAGCCTAAATAGCATGTTAGAATCGATTAGCTGGCAGTCATGCCGTGACCAAATATGTCTGATTAGCACATAAGTCAATAAGATCAACAAAACTCACCTTTGTGATTTTGTTGACTTTATCTTTGGAAATGCATCTGCAGGATATCCATACATCTCTGTGCCATGTCTGCCTTAGCATCGCTGGTAAAATGTGCAGACCAAACGATCGGGACTTTCGCATCTTGTGACACTGGAGCAACTTAAATCCGCCGATTGGTATGTATTTGTTTGGCATTAAATGTGGGTGGAGGGAAAGGCTGGATGCAAATATAGCTACAAATGTACATACAGCTAGCTTAAATAGCATGTTAGAATTGATTAGCTGGCAGTCATGTCGTGACCAAATATGTCTGATTACCACATAAGTCAATAACATCAACAAAACTCACCTTTGTGATTTCGTTGACTTTATCTTTGGAAATGCATCTGCAGGATATCCATACATCTCTGTGCCATGTCTGCCTTAGCATCGCTGGTAAAATGTGCAGACCAAACGATCGGGACGTCGCATCTTGTGACATTGGAGCAACTTAAATCCGTCGAGTGGTAAGTGTTTGTTTGGCATTAAATTTGGGTGGAGGGAAAGGCTGGATGCAAATATAGCTACAAATGTACATACAGCTAGCCTAAATAGCATGTTAGAATCGATTAGCTGGCAGTCATGCCGTGACCAAATATGTCTGATTAGCACATAAGTCAATAACATCAACAAAACTCACCTTTGTGATTTTGTTGACTTTATCTTTGGAAATGCATCTGCAGGTTATCCATACATCTCTGTGCCATGTCTGCCTTTGCATCGCCGGTAAAATGTGCAGACCAAACGATTGGGACTTTCGCATCTTGTGACACTGGAGCAACTTAAATTTGTTGATTGGTAAGTGTTTGTTTGGCATTAAAAGTGGGTGGAGAGAAAGGCTGGATGCAAATATAGCTTCAAATGTACATACAGCCGTGTTAATCGATGCACACTCCACGTAAGTCAACTTGAATCCGTCCCTGATCGTGTTGTTACACTCTCCGACAACACATCGACGAGGCATGATGTCTCCAAGGTACGGAAAACAGTCGGAAAAACGGAAAATAACAGAGCTGATTCGACTTGATGTTTGTAACGTGTTTGAGAAAATGGCGGATTGACTACCTATGATGACGTCACGTCATCGCTCCGAGTGCGAATAATAAAAAAGCGTTTAATTCACCCATTTAGAGTTCGGAAATCGTTTAAAAAAAACATGGTCTTTTTTCTGCAACGTCAAGGTATATATTGATGCTTACATAGGTCTGCTGACAATGTTCCCCTTTAAATCCCTTCCTGCTGACCGCACACCTTTTTTCCACTTGGTGTTCTAATTACTAGCAGGCTGAAGGCGCGGCGGTTAATGAGCAAGAGTCACAAACACGTCTTCCAGTCGCTCTCTAGAAATTTGGCGAGCAAGGGGACGAAGGAGGCGGCGAAAGAACTCGTAACCTTCCTTCAAAGATCAGCAAGCTCGACACATTTCTCTGCCTTTTCTCCCCCCCGGATGATTAGAACCTTTGAACGAGGGGCGATTGAGATCATTTTCATGTGAAATGTGCTGATGATTGGAGTCATTTTCCGGGCAAAAAGCACCAGGACTCAGCTCCTTTTATACACGCCATCTTTGGGATGGAGAATAGGATCCACTGGGTGACAAACGATCAATTTGGTGAATAGAATCAGAAAGAAAGGAGGTTCTGTCGCCCTGTTTCTACTGCATGGTACCTACCAGTTTCTCTCAATACAGCACAGGTGGGTGGAGTAACCCAGTTGTACTAAAGTAAGAGTACTTCAAGTACCAGCAGAGGGTAAAAACAAGTTGCCTTTAAAGTTAAAGGGGAACATTATCACAATGTCAGAAGGCCTGAACCAATAAAAATCAGTTCCCATTGGCTTATTTTATTTTCGAATTTTTTTTCAAAATTTTACCCATCATGCAATATCCCGAAAAACGGCTTTAAAGTGCCTGATTTTAACCATCGTTATATACACCCGTCCATTTTCCTGTGATGTCACTATGTGACGCCACCACAAACAAAGATGGTGGATAGCAAAGAAAGGTATAGCATAGTCGCTCGGATTCAGACTCGGATTTCAGCGGCGCAAGCGATTCAACAGATTACGCATGTATTGAAACGGATGGTTGGAGTGTGGAGGCGGATAGCGAAAACGAAATTGAAGAAGAAACTGAAGCTATTGAGCCACATCACGACAGACAGGGGCGATCGCCTTCTAATCAACGATTGCATCTTTTGACCAGTGGTGCAACTTGAATCTGTCGATTGGTATGTGTTTGTTTGGCATTACATGCGGGTGGAGGGAAAGGCTGGATGCAAATATAGCTACAAATGAGGCATAGTGATGCAATATGTACATACAGCTAGCCTAAATAGCATGTTAGCATCGATTAGCATGCCGTGACCATTGATACGTCTGATCAGCACACTCAACGGAAGTCAACTTGAATCCGTCCCTGTTCGTGTTGTTACACCCTCCGACAACACACCGACGAGGCATGATGTCTCCAAGGTACGGAAAACAGTCGAAAAAATGGAAAATAACAGAGTTAATTTGACTTGGTGCGTGTAATGTGTATGAGAAAATGACGGATTGCTTCCCGTTGTGAATCACGGGTGAAAGGTCATTGCTCCGACAGCGAACAATTGAAAGTTCGGAAATCGGTTAAAAAAAGATATAGTCTTTTTTTCTGCAACATCAAGGTATATATTGACGCTTACATAGGTCTGGTGATAATGTTCCCCTTTAAAGTACCACTGATAGTCACACACACACTAGATGTGGTGAAATTATCCTCTGCATTTGACCCATCACCTTGTTCCACCCCCTGGGAGGTGAGATGAGCAGTGAGCAGCTGTGGTGGCCGCGCTCGGGAATCATTTTGGTGATTTAGCCCCCAATTCCAACCCTTGATGCCGATTGCCAAGCAGGGAGGTAACGGGTCCCATTTTTATAGTCTTTGGTATGACTCTGTCAGGGTTTCAACCCATGACCTACCGATCTCAGGGTGGACACTCTAACCACAATTGATTGATTGATTGATTGAAACTTTTATTAGTAGATTGCACAGTTCAGTACATATTCCGTACATTTGACCACTAAATGGTAACACCCGAATGAGTTTTTCAACTTGTTTAAGTCGGGGTCCACGTCAATCAATTCATGGTTAATCAATTCACGAGGCCAATTAAATGCTTAATTGTGTTTTCATTGTATCGACTACTGTAACGTATTATTTTCGGGTCTCCCCATGTCTAGCATTAAAAGATTACAGTTGGTACAAAATGCGGCTGCTAGACTTTTGACAAGAACAAGAAAGTTTGATCACATTACGCCTGTACTGTATATACCTTTATATACATATATACATACATATATACCTATACTGTATATACCTTTATATACATATATACATACATATATACCTATACTGTATATACCTTTATATACATATATACATACATATATACCTATACTGTATATACCTTTATATACATATATACATACATATATACCTATACTGTATATACCTTTATATACATATATACATACATATATACCTATACTGTATATACCTTTACATACATATATACATACATATATACCTATACTGGCTCACCTGCACTGGCTTCCTGTGCACTTAAGATGTGACTTTAAGGTTTTACTACTTACGTATAAAATACTACACGGTCTAGCTCCATCCTATCTTGCCAATTGTATTGTACCATATGTCCCGGCAAGAAATCTGCGTTCAAAGGACTCCGGCTTATTAGTGATCCCCAAAGCCCAAAAAAAGTCTGCGGGCTGTAGAGCTTTTTCATTTCGGGCTCCAGTACTCTGGAATGCCCTCCCGGTAACAGTTCGAGATGCTACCTCAGTAGAAGCATTTAAGTCTCACCTTAAAACTCATCTGTATACTCTAGCCTTTAAATAGACTCCCTTTTTAGACCAGTTGATCTGCCTTTTCTTTTCTTTTTCTTCTATGTCCCACTCTCCTTTGTGGAGGGAGTCCGGTCCGATCCGGTGGCCATGTACTGCTCGCCTGTGTATCGGCTGGGGACACCTCTGCGCTGGTGATCAGCCTCCGCTTGGGATGGTTTCCTGCTGGCTCCGCTGTGAACGGGACTCTCGCTGCTGTGTTGGATCCGCTTTGGACTGGACTCTCGCGACTGTGTTGGATCCATTATGGATTGATCTTTCACAGTATCATGTTCTCATATGTTCTCATAGTCATCAGTATCATCAGTATCACAGTATCATGTTCTCATAGTCATCATTGTCACCGATGTCCCACTAGGTGTGAGTTTTCCTTGCCCTTATGTGGGCCTACCGAGGATGTCGTAGTGGTTTGTGCAGCCCTTTGAGACACTAGTGATTTAGGGCTATATAAGTAAACATTGATTGATTGATTGATTGATCTAGTAACCTTCGTCTTGTGTTAGGGTCAGCACCGACCCATTTTAGTTTTCAAATGCATAAAAAACACATAAATGTATGTTTTTTGCATCAAGGCTTTTTGACTTTGTCAGGAACCTCTATTTTAACAAAACAAAACATTTTTTTTGTGTTTCACTAAATTATAACATGCTCTGGTTGAAATTATGACCTTGGTGTTGTTAGGTTCGGTTTTGACCCAATTATAAAAATAAGATTTTCAAGCAATAATTACAGCTAAAACTAAACACACCGACAGCCAGCTCCTCTCCCAATCATGTGAGCTTTAGGGGATTCTCATTTTACCTTGTTATCCAGTACAAAAACAAACAAAGACGGGCATGTCCAGACATGTGAGGTCAATTCAGTATAAAATGATTAAAATGAAAACATAAATACAATTTATTTAAGAGATGTGTTCTAATATCCCTCAGTTATAGTCAAGTAACACAACATTTTATTTATTCATACAATTCTCTTGAGGTTCATTTTACCATTTTTTAAAATTGAAATCGTGGGGTATACTGACAAAAAACAGGCCCAATGGCCCACACCAAAAATATTAAAAAACAATATTTTCATGGATTAGGAAGCCTAGCAAGGCAACCAAGAGATAAGAAACAAATTGGATGATAGATAATTGTTTTTAGTGTATTTTACAACTGATTTAAGACATGGGTCAAAACCGACCCGTTAACATAAGAGATGGTAACAGGAAGCTAACACAAGAGGAAGGTTAAACCTTATCCAACTGTATTTACAATCTGCAAAGTATGTAAAATGACCGTCTAAAAACACACACAACCTGCCACAAATTCAGTCGACCCTTTTAAATATTCCGCTCCGAATATCTCTGGCAATATCCTTAGATTCTACTTCATGGTAGTAACGCTTCTGCACTGTCACCATCAGATCAGTCATACTGGAAAACCGCACAAATTGGAATGAGATATTCTGTTTATTATTCACAATACTGATGTAAGACTTCCTTGGCTTTTTTTATGCATTTGAAATGGTAAATAAATAACCAACAATTGAGTCAACAGATGGAGGGTCCTTTGTTACGGCCATTATACTCCCTAACAGAACAAGAACAAGAAAGTTTGATCATATATACCTATACTGGCTCACCTGCACTGGCTTCCTGTGCACTTAAGATGCGACTTTAAGGTTTTACTACTTACGTATAAAATCATAAACAATCTAGCTCCATCCTATCTTGCTAAATGTATTGTACCATATGTCTCTGCAAGAAATCTGCGTTCTAAGAACTCCGGCTTATTAGTGATTCACAGAGCCCAAAACATGTCTGCAGGCTATAGAGCGTTTTATATTTGGGCTACATTACTCTGGAGCCCAAAATAGCATCTCGAACTGTACCTTACCGGTACAGTTCGAGATGCTACCTCAGTAGAAGCATTTAAGTCTCATCTTAAAACTCATTTGCATACTCTAGCCTGTAAATAGACACTCCTTTTAGACCAGTTGATCTGCCATCTCTTTTCTGCTGTGCCCCCCTTTCCTGCTTGGAAAAGTTATTAGGTGACCACTAGGGGTGTGGGAAAAATCGAATATGTTGTGCGATTCAGAATCGATTCTCATTTTTTTAATAATCGATTTTTTTGGGGGGGGGATTTTTAAAAATGTTTTTTTAATCAATCCAACAAACCACTACACAGCAATACCGTAACAATGCAATCCAATTCCAAAACCAAACCTGACCCAGCAACACTCAGAACTGCAATAAACAGAGCAATTGAGAGGAGACACAAACACGACACAGAACAAACCAAAAGTAGTGAAACAAAAACGAATATTATCAACAAAAGTATCAATATTAGTTATAATTTTAGCGTAGCAGTGATTAAAAATCCCTCATTGACATCATCATTAGACATTTATAAAAAATAAAATAAAAGATCAATAGTGTCTCAGTGGCTTACACTTGCATGGCATCTCATAAGCTTGACAACATTTTCACAAAGATAAAAAAAGTCATATTTTTGGTCCGTTTAATAGTTAAAACAAATTTACATTATTGCAATCAGTTAATAAAACATTGTCCTTTATAATTATTAAAGCTTTTAAAAAAAAATCTACTACTCTGCTAGCATGTCAGCAGACTGGGGTAGATCCTGCTGAAATCCTATGTATTCAATGAATACAGAATCGTTTTGAATCGGAAAAATATTGTTTTTGAATTGAGAATCGCGTTGAATAAAAAAAAAAATCGATATATTATCGAATCGCGACCCCAATAATCGATATTGAATCGAATCGTGGGACACCCAAAGATTCGCAGCCCTAGTGACCACAGATGAGTTCCTCATCTGTGCATCAGTTGGGGAACGTCTCTGCGCTGCCGACTTATCTCCATTTAAGAAGATCCCCTGTTGGCCCCACTAGGGACTGGACTCTCACACTATTAACTGGATCCATTTGACGTCCATTGCACCAGTCGCCCAGGTGAGAAGTCCCCATGTCTGGGGTCCAAGGTTTCTCATTGTATCCCATTGGGTTGAGTTTTTTCTTGCCCTGATGCGAGATCTGAGCTAAAGATGTCGTTGTGGCTTGTGCAGCCCTTTGAGACACTTCAATCAATTAATCAATGTTTATTTATATAGCCCCAAATCACAAATGTCTCAAAGGACTGCACAAATCATTACGACTACAACATCCTCGGAAGAACCCACAAAAGGGCAAGGAAAACTCACACCCAGTGGGCAGGGAGAATTCACATCCAGTGGGACGCCAGTGACAATGCTGACTATGAGAAACCTTGGAGAGGACCTCAGATGTGGGCAACCCCCCCCCTCTAGGGGACCGAAAGCAATGGATGTCGAGCGGGTCTAACATGATACTGTGAAAGTTCAATCCATAGTGGCTCCAAGACAGCAGTGAGAGTCCCGTCCACAGGAAACCATCTCAAGCGGATCAGCAGCGTAGAGATGTCCCCAACCGATACAGGCGAGCGGTCCACTTGTGATTAAGGAGTGTATAAATAAACTTTGATTGATTGATTGAATTATCCAGACATCCAGCGCCGACAATAATTCATTTAAAGGCCTACTGAAAGCCACTACTAGCGACCACACAGTCTGATAGTTTATATATCAATGATGAAATATTAACATTGCAACACATGCCAATACGGCCGGTTTAGTTTACTAAATTACAATTTTAAATTTCCCGCGGAATTTCTGGTTAAATACGTCGTGGAATGATGACGCTTATGATGATTTGTGTTTGTGACGTTATTGGTTGGAGGGGACCTAATTGCTCAGCACCACTTACGGCTAAAAGTCGTCACTTTTCATCGCATATTTACACAGTAATTTGGACATCTGTGTTGCTGAATCTTTTGCAATTTGTTCAATTAATAATGGATACGTCAAAGAAGAATGCTGTTGGTGGAAAGCGGTGTATTGCAGCTGCCTTTAGCACCGAGACACAGCCGGTGTTTCTTTGTTTGTTGTGAAGCTTTAACACAGAGCGGTCGAGCGAACATGTTTCTCTACGTCAACCAGCATGTTTTTGGATGGGAAAATTGTGATATATATCTTACCGGAGACATCAGTGGATTATGCGTCCTCCTGCAGCAGCTGTCAAAAAAGGCAGCTGTGAGCTTGGCTCCTCGGCTTCTCTCTGAGACACTGGCGTGTTCACCGCAGCCATCCGACTTTGAGGTATGTCTTTACAATCTCACCAAAACACTATTAAAACAATAAGCAGATAAGGCATCTTTCAGAATTATCCTAGTAAATGTGTCTAATTACATCTAAAATGCTCACACTGCCGCAGCCGCCGTCACTTTTTCTTTTCTTTTTCTAGTCTTTCACTATCAATATCCTCATCCACGAATCTTGTATCCCTGCTCCAATTAATGGGGAAATTGTCACTTTCTCGGTCCCAATTGCTCTTACTGCTGGTGGCTCACATTGTAAACAATGTGAGGATGTGAGGAGCCCTCACACCGGTGACGTCACCCGCACATCGTCTGCTATTTCCGGTACAGGCAAGGCTATTCATTAGCGACTGAAAGTTGCAAACTTTATCATCGATGTTCTCTACTAAATCCTTTCAGCAAAAATATGGCAATATCGCAAAATGATCAAGTATGACACATAGAATGGACCTGCTATCCCCGTTTAAATAAGAAAATGTCATTTCAGTAGGCCTTTAAACGTCATGACCTGAAAATTAACCAATTATGAGTGATATTGTTGTAAGTGCCAACGCAGATGACCTATTTTAGCAACAAATTGATAGCATTGAGCTAATGTGAGCTTACACTGCTATTGTTGACATAGTGAACTTGCGGCTGCTTCTACTTCATCTCAAATTTTCCATCCATCCATCCATTTCTACCGCTTATTCCCTTTTAGGGGTTGCGGGGGGCGCTGGCGCCTATCTCAGCTACAATCGGGCGGAAGGCGGGGTACATCCTGGACAATTCGCCACCTCATCGCAAGGCCAACACAGATAGACAGACAACATTCACACTCACATTCACACACTAGGGCCAATTTAGTGTTGCCAATCAACCTATCCCCAGGTGCATGTCTTTGGAAGTGGGAGGAAGTCGGAGTACCCGGAGGGAACCCACGCATTCACGGAGAGAACATGCAAACTCCACACAGAAAGATCCAGGCTGTAAAAGTAAATTCCCATCCATCCATTTCCTAATGCTTATTCCCTTTGGGGTTGCGGGGGGCGCTGGTGCATACCTCAGCTACAATCGGGTGGACGGCGCAGTACACCCTGGACAAGTCGCCACCTCATCGCAGGGCTAAAAGTAAATTCTGGATTATAATTCATGCATCTCTGACCTGGATTGAGGATTGAGAAGGATTCTTCATCCAAACGGGATTATGTGAGCGTCCCAGCGAGTGTGGACATTAGGCAGTGAGTGTTTGTTCCATTATCAAGGTCAAGGTCAAGGTTTCTTTAATGGTACCTGGAGGTGAAATAGTTGTGAAAACATTTGTAATTCAGCGTCAAGACAGAATGAAGCAAGCAAACATAAATCCTATTAAAAATAAAATCATTTACAAATTCGCAAAGGATCACCAGTATACAGGCACACTGTTATGGTTTGTTATGGTTAGTTTGTATGTTTTATCACCTAGCAATGCTGCTGATGCTAGAGTGTCACAATAAAGCTCCACCTATTTAGTGCTGGACTTCTAAAATTTAGTGCTCATTCTCCTTGTGTCCGGACTTTAAAATATAAGGTTCTTGATCATCACTTTTCCCAAAGTAATCATTGTTGGCTCTCACAGAGTTTGCTTGATTAGCATTGTTGTTGATGGGGAAGGGATCTATAGTTTTCAACGCTATGTCACAAATCACATGACAAGCTTGGTCATTGCCTCTCAAAATGGCTCGAGAATCTCTGTGAGATTGATACTATTTTGATCATATGTAATGTACTCGCAAACTCTGAAGGTCTTTTGGTGTCATAAATCAGATATATATGACAATAACCAAAAAGCCAAACGTTCCCGGTTGCCAAAGTCATACTTTATTTCCGCCAATGTTGTTAAGTCTATAGACGGGTGGAAGGAGATGGCACAACAGCAGAAGTACAACTCAGTACATTTTTATTGAGTGATTGATGAATACATAGGGTGTGTATGCTACTATGTGTTTGAATGTGAGCTATGTGCTGGGATTAACATATGAGGATACCTTAAGGGGTGTTGTCAAGTGTGTTGAACGAGAGCTTCCAAATCCAGAGGAAAGAGGCAGGGAAGTCCGATGTCCAAAAAGGGGTCGTGATCGTACCTGCCAACCTTGAGACTTCCGATTTCAGGAAGTGGGGCCAAGGCGTGGTTTGGGCGGGGGCGGGGCTAAAAGGGGAGGAGTATAATTCACCAACTCGAGTATTTCATATATATATACTTGACTTTCAGTGAATTCTAGCTATATATATTTATTTTATCATATATATATAAATAAAAGAAATAGTTGAATTTCAGACGGCATCTATCAAATACACAGTAATAAAAACACAGTTGTTCTACTAACTGTACTGTGCTTGCTGGTTACTAAAAAAAACAACAACAACACTTACCTTTCACTATTTGAGTAACCTTTGTTCTGCCATTTGCGTACTGGCGAGAGTCCCTTGCCGTCAGGTGCACGACACCACGTAAATCGTTGGCCAATCAAAAAGCAACCCCATAACGCTATAGCCAAAATTCACCAGGAGATGGCAACAGACAAGATAGAATCACTCTATTAGAGACAGCGTGGCCATGGCTGTAACTTCCCCGTTCTTCTGCGTCGTCTCCTTGTGTGTGCAGTTTTTTATTAAAATCCGTAGATGTTTAACGTAATTGGGCAGGCAAGCTGTTTATATAACAGGCTGTCCCCACTCATGTCCGCATAGAGCTAGAGGCCACATCCAGCTCCGGCTGAATTTCGGGAGAAAATTTCTTCCGGAAGGTTTTTGGGAGAGGCGCTGAATTTCGGGAGTCGGGTTGGCAAGTATGGTCGTGATGCTGGAGAGAGCGTCCAAGGTCCAAGCAGGGTGTCAATATCAGGAGGGCAATCCGGGTCCAGGGGAAAAAGGAAGTTGACACTGAGACACGAGACTGGGGAACACAAGAGAGACAAAGATGACCAGACCAGGACACAAGGAAACAAGCTACAAGAGATAATACTGGAGGGAAGTCAGAGACGTGAAGCTTACTGCGAACAGGACTACGTTCCGACGTCAATTAGTCAGCGGCGAGGCTCTTTATCCAGTTGTCCGTAATCAATGCTAGCTGTGCTGATTGAAGATTGCCGCCGGCTGTGGCGGCATGTGGGGGCGTGTCCAGAAACGCTCACAGTGGAGCCGCTGAGTGCTCCTGCAGAAGAGGGAAAGGCGGACTGCGCATGTGCTGCAACAAAAGTCAGGTGAAGCTGGAGTGCAATTTACCCCTGGAGGGCTCGTGCTGAGAGAGGATGGCCCCCACACTGAGTTAGAAGCATCAACCTCAACAAAAACCAAAGAGGAAATGTCACAGTGTGCAAGTACGGGAGCAGAAGTAAATCATCTCTTCAGTTCAGCAAAAGCAGTGTTAGCGTCAGAAGGCCAGTGAAAGAGGGTCTGAGCAGAAGTTAACTTAGTCAGGGGTAACACTACAGAGCTATAATCGTGGATAAAAACGTCGATAGAAATCAGCAAAACCCAAAAACCTCTGTAGGATTTGTCTATATCAATCAATCAATGTTTATTTATATAGCCCCAAATCACAAATGTCTCAAAGGACTGCACAAATCATTACGACTACAACATCCTCGGAAGAACCCACAAAAGGGCAAGGAAAACTCACACCCAGTGGGCAGGGAGAATTCACATTCAGTGGGACGCCAGTGACAATGCTGACTATGAGAAACCTTGGAGAGGACCTCAGATGTGGGCAACCCCCCCCCTCTAGGGGACCGAAAGCAATGGATGTCGAGCGGGTCTAACATGATACTGTGAAAGTTCAATCCATAGTGGCTCCAAGACAGCAGTGAGAGTCCCGTCCACAGGAAACCATCTCAAGCGGATCAGCAGCGTAGAGATGTCCCCAACCGATACAGGCGAGCGGTCCATCCTGGGTCCCGACGAGCGGTCCATCCTGGGTCTCTACTCTGGACAGTCAGTACTTCATCCATGGTCATCGGACCGGACCCCCTCCACAAGGGAGGGGGGGACATAGGAGAAAGAAAAGAAGCGGCAGATCAACTGGTCTAAAAAGGAGGTCTATTTAAAGGCTAGAGTATACAGATGAGTTTTAAGATGAGACTTAAATGCTTCTACTGAGGTAGCATCTCGAACTGTTACCGGGAGGGCATTCCAGAGTACTGGAGCCCGAACGGAAAACGCTCGGGCAGAAGGTGGCTGGTGATATACACTTTGATACCCATTTAGAACCTGGAACTGGTGAAAACGGCCCGAAAAGCGCTTGTTCCTGTTTTTTCACGAGATTTATGAGACATTTTTCATCCATCCATCCATTTTCTACCGCTTATTCCCCTTAGGGTGGCGGGGGGCGCTGGTGCCTATCTCAGCTACGATCGGGCTGAAGGCGGTGTACACCCTGGACAAGTCGCCACCTCATCGCAGGGCCAACACAGATAGACAGACAACATTCACACTCACATTCACACACTCGGGCCAATTTAGTGTTGCCAATCAACCTATCCCCAGGTGCATGTCGTAATGGGAATATATGTCCTAGTGAGAGCAGACATTGTACAGTAAACAATGATTTATTAGGTTTGTTGGCTCTCATGAAGTCTGCGGTGAGCAGAAATCAGTGATGAAGCAAACGTGATACGTTTTTTAAATTAAATTAATGCACCACGTATGATTAAAATGGTCAATATATGTGCCCAATACTACATTCTATATATACTTACATCATGTATATAAAACACTAATTGAAGTATTTGGATGTGTTTTTTTAGGGGCTCTATAGGCAGAATAGAGCAGCTTACATTGTAAGCACACTTTTAAGTTAAAATTAAAGTACCAATGATTGTCACACACACACTAGGTGTGGCAAAATTATTCTCTGCATTTGACCCATCACCCTTGATCACCCCCTGGGAGGTGAGGGGAGCAGTGAGCAGCAGCGGTAGCCACGCCCGGGAATAATTTTTGGTGATTCAACCCCCAATTCCAACCCTTGATGCTGAGTGCCAAGCAGGGAGGTAATGGCTCCCATTTTTATAGTCTTTGGTATGACTCGACCGGGGTTCGAACTCACAACCTACCGATCTCAGGGCGGACACTCTTTTGATCGAATTTATTACATACTTACAATGCATTTTTCAAAAATCATCCTTTGTCATGCCTTTCATAATGATTGTGAACGACAGGCAAAATTCCAAAACAATTGCAGTTCCCCTTTAAAGGGCTACACAAGCCACAACGACATCTTTGGGTACGATCCCACATCAGGGCAAGAAAAGACTCAACCCAAAGGGAACAATGAGAGACCTTGAAAGGGACCGCAGATGTCAATTTTAGCAACATTTTTACCCACATCACGACTGGGCTGATAATAACATCGTTGTGGCTTGTGCAGCTTGTGAGCCACCTGTGCTTTAGGGCTTGTGACGGTCCCTTGCTGTCGTGCGGGTTCTCAGGACCACCAAGGAAGGACATTGTGGCGCAGGTTAGACTTTCTTTTATTTTTCAATAATAAAAAGTCTCTAAAGGGTTGCTTTTCATCCTTGCCGTGTCCACCTTTTCAGTCGCGTGCGTCTTCGTCTTCCTGTGGCTCTGTCTCAATCTCGTTCAGCTACTGCTGTGACGTCTTGGTGGCATTGTGGTGACGAGTTGTTCTCTCGTGGGTGCAGCGAAGATGGACACAGCGTGAGGTAGGAACAATAATTTATTTATACTAACTAAAACAGACTAAGAACCAAAAACACTTGCTCGAAGGCACTAACAAACAAAACAGAAAGCGCTAGCATGAGCTAGGGACAAACAACTGAAATAGCATGGAAGGTAGTTACCACAAGGCTAGAAAGAGCGACGTCAACTGTAGCATGAAGCAAACAAGAGTCCAAGAAAGAATGTCAAACAAAGGCGGTCTTAAATAGGGAGATGACTAATCAAGGGCAGGTGCGCGTGATCAAAGGAGAGACAGGTGACATTAAATGGGTAACTATGACAACGGAACGAAACCAGGAAGTCCCACAAAGAACTGAGGAAGACAAATACTAGACAGAATGTGATAACAAACATAACCAAAACCAGAATATCCCATGATCCAAGACGTGGATCATGACAACTGCTTCCTTCTGGCTCCTTCTCTCTCCGTCTCTCCCCCCGGCGTTTATGGCCACTGCTCTTTTATACAGTGCGAGAGGAGATTTAAATTGTGCCCAGCTGGGCAACCCACGCACCTGATAATATTTGCGGGGTTGATTCCGGCGCGCTTCGCCTCGCTGCTTGCTCGCAGTCCACGCCTCCTCGCCGCCATCTTGGGCCGGCGTGCCCTGCTTTGCTGTCAAACTGCCGGCTCCACTTCTCCACAGGGCTATATAAATAAACATTGATTGATTGATTGATAATGTTCCTAAGATCCCACAGGCTAAAGAGAAAGAGCATCAACGTTTAAGGTTAGCCCACAAAAACCTGTCGTTATCCCAGCTGGTCGTTCGTGAAAAGTGCATCTTGTTTCATACATAAGTACAGAGTGGATGAGGAGGAAAAAAGGTGACAGACACAGGTTTATCTGAGAAACTCTGAATCGTTTTTAACCAACCCAACATCCCAGTAGACTTCAAACCTGGCAACACCCTGAGACAGAGACCAGTCCATCCTAAAGACCGGACACCCCACACCCACAAAAACAATCTGGTGTAAGCTATCCGGTGTAATGACTGATTCGTATGTTGGGGAAAACAAATAACTACTAAGCCGACGTATGGCACAGCAAAGACGAAACTAAGTCTTCAGGTCAAAACTCAGATGTCTACCTGCACCTCAGGGGGAAACAGAACTCCTTTGAGGACACATTGTATCGATTCTGACCAGGGAGGACGGATGGTACTTAAAAGGAGTGAGGGAAACCATCTATGTCGAGGTTGCAAAACAATCCCTGAACAGAGGAGGTGGTCTGCGACACCACCTGTCTAGCCTTTAAATAGACTCCCTTTTTAGACCAGTTGATCTGCCGTTTCTTTTCTTTTTCTTCTATGTCCCTCTCTCCCTTGTGGAGGGGGTCCGGTCCGATCCGGTGGCCATGTACCGCTTGCCTGTGTATCGGCTGGGGACATCTCTGCGCTGCTGATCCGCCTCCGCTTGGGATGGTTTCCTTCTGGCTCCGCTGTGAACGGGACTCTCGCTGCTGTGTTGGATCCGCTTTGGACTGGACTCTCGCGACTGTGTTGGATCCATTATGGATTGCACTTTCACAGTATCATGTTAGAGCCGCTCGACATCCATTGCTTTCCTCCTCTCCAAGGTTCTCATAGTCATCATTGTCACCGACGTCCCACTGGGTGTGAGTTTTCCTTGCCCTTATGTGGGCCTACCGAGGATGTCGTAGTGGTTTGTGCAGCCCTTTGAGACACTAGTGATTTAAGGCTATATAAGTAAACATTGACTGATTCATTGATTGATCGACCTGTCTCCCACATACAACACTGTCCTTTCAACTATTCCTCAAACACTCAGCAATTTAGCCCCCCAAAAAATAACAGGAGTTAAAAAACATTCTGGCCACAGATGCTCCTTTGTGCCATTTGTTTAGGGTGGTAGTTGTCGACCGACAGCGCTCGCTTTGCCAAATAATACCTAAATTTTAACGAGGGGAAAATACACTTCAATGACTGTCGTTGGCTTTGACAGCAGGATTGTTCGTTTGCATCTCAACAGTTTTTTGTCTCACTACAATATAACGGAAGCATCCTTGCTCAGGCACACCGTCCTAGTGTTGGGAGTATAAATATTTGGGGTTTTGGTTCTAACCGCTAGACTAGATCTGACCAAGCAAAGTCTATGAGCATGAACTGATGAAGCCGACTTGGATGAGGGATCATCAATCAATCAATCAATCAATCAATGTTTATTTATATAGCCCCAAATCACAAATGTCTCAAAGGACTGCACAAATCATTACGACTACAACATCCTCGGAAGAACCCACAAAAGGGCAAGGAAAACTCACACCCAGTGGGCAGGGAGAATTCACATCCAGTGGGACGCCGGTGACAATGCTGACTATGAGAAACCTTGGAGAGGACCTCAGATGTGGGCAACCCCCCCCCTCTAGGGGACCGAAAGCAATGGATGTCGAGCGGGTCTAACATGATACTGTGAAAGTTCAATCCATAGTGGCTCCAACACAGCCGCGAGAGTTCAGTTCAAAGCGGATCCAAGACAGCAGCGAGAGTCCCGTCCACAGGAAACCATCTCAAGCGGAGGCGGATCAGTAGCGTAGAGATGTCCCCAACCGATACAGGCGAGCGGTCCATCCTGGGTCCCGACGAGCGGTCTATCCTGGGTCTCGTCTCTGGACAGCCAGTGCTTCATCCATGGTCATCGGACCGGACCCCCTCCACAAGGGAGGGGGGGACATAGGAGAAAGGAAAGAAGCGGCAGATCAACTGGTCTAAAAAGGAGGTCTATTTAAAGGCTAGGGTTTACAAATGAGTTTTAAGATGAGACTTAAATGCTTCTACTGAGGTAGCATCTCGAACTGTTACCGGGAGGGCATTCCAGAGTACTGGAGCCCGAACGCAAAACGCCCTATAGCCCGCAGACTTTTTTTGGGCTCTAGGAATCACTAACAAGCCGGAGTCCTTTGAACGCAGATTTCTTGCCGGGACATATGGTACAATACAATCGGCAAGATAGGCTGGAGCTAGACCGTGTAGTATTTTATACGTAAGTAGTAAAACCTTAAAGTCACATCTTAAGTGCACAGGAAGCCAGTGCAGGTGAGCCAGTATAGGTATATATGTATGTATATATGTATATAAAGGTATATACAGTACAGGTATATATGTATGTATATATGTATATAAAGGTATATACAGTATAGGTATATATGTATGTATATATGTATATAAAGGTATATACAGTACAGGCGTAATGTGATCAAACTTTCTTGTTCTTGTCAAAAGTCTAGCAGCCGCATTTTGTACCAACTGTAATCTTTTAATGCTAGACATGGGGAGACCCGAAAATAATACGTTACAGTAGTCGAGGCGAGACGTAACAAACGCATGGATAATGATCTCAGCGTCTTTAGTGGACAAAATGGAGCGAATTTTAGAGATGAATCGTCCATCCATCCACCCATTTTCTACCGCTTTCCCCCCCTTTGGGGTCGCGGGGGGTGCTGGAGCCTAGCTCAGCTGCATTCGGGCGGAAGGCGGGGTACACCCTGGACAAGTCGCCACCTCATCGCAGGGCCAACACAGATAGACAGACAACATTCACTCTCACATTCACACACTAGGGCAGTGGTTTTTAACCTTGTTGGAGGTACCGAACCCCGTTAGTTTCATATACGCATTCACCAAACCCTTCTTAGTGAAAAATAAAAGGTTTTGTTTTTTTAATTCAAGACAAAGTTATGGGTTTTAGGTAAAACTTTAGGATGGAGAACATATTCTACATAAGAAATACTTAATTTAGAGGTTTTTCGACACTAGGGGAACATATTCTAAGTAACAAAGACTTAATTTAGAGTTTGGAGGAAGAAGAATACTGAGTTGCATCCCAAGAACACCATACCTACTATGAAGCATGGGGGTGGAAACATCATGCTTTGGGGCTGTTTTTCTGCTAAGGGGACAGGACGATTGATCCGTGTTAAGGAAAGAATGAATGGGGCCATGTATCGTGAGATTTTGAGCCAAAACTTCCTTCCATCAGTGAGAGCTTTGAATGGTTGACCAAATACTTATTTTCCACCATAATTTACAAATAAATTATTTAAAATTCCTACAATGTGAATTCCTGGATATTTTTTTTCACATTCTGTCTCTCACAGTTGAAGTGTACCTATGATGAAAATGACAGACCTCTGTCATCATTTTAAGTGGGAGAACTTGCACAATCGCTGGCTGACTAAATACTTTTTTGCCCCACTGTATGTGGTTAGCGGTAGCGTTAGGGTTAGAGGCTTAGGGCCAGGGTGAGAGGGTAAGGGTTATGATGAGGCAATGCCGAATAAGGCATTAATAAGTACTTAATAATTACTAGTTAAGAGCCAATTTGTTACTAATTTGCATGTTAATAAGCAACTAATTAATGGTGAATATGTCCGCCATACTAAAGTGTTTTTTTTACTGGTGCACAAAATGAACCTCGCATGAACATCACCTTGTTCAAAGAACAAAAACGACACAGTGCATAAACTCACAACAAGTTACACACCTGCAAATCAGTGTGACTTCTGCTGTTGCCGTATCCGTAATACGACGATAGGTAGAAGTTTTTATTGACACGATGAATCGGGTGTGTTTTGACCTCCGCCGAACCCCTGAGGCCGACTCACCGAACCCCTTAGGTTTCGATCGAACCCAGGTTAAGAACCACTGCACTAGGGCCAATTTAGTGTTGCCAATAAACCTATCCCCAGGTGCATGTCTTTGGAAGTGTGAGGAAGCCGGAGTACCCGGAGGGAACCCACACAGTCACGGGGAGAACATGCAAACTCCACACAGAAATATCCCGAGCCCGGCATTGAACTCCGGATTACTCAGGACCTTCGTATTGTGAGGCACATGCACTAACCCCTGTACCACCATTCTTCCAAGGACGCAGTCAGGCAATGGAAACAGTGTGGAGGTAAGAAACATAAATCCATCCATCCATCCATTTTCTACCGCTTATTCACTTTCGGGGTCGCGGGGGGCGCTGGCGCCTATCTCAGCTACAATCGGGCGGAAGGCAGGGTACACCCTGGACAAGTCGCCACCTCATCGCAGGGCCAACACAGATAGACAGACAACATTCACACTCACATTCACACACTAGGGACCATTTAGTGTTGCCAAGAAACAATGATTTATTAATAAATAAAACAGACCATGAACATAAAAACTGGCACAAGGGCCCAAAAGGCAAAACAAAAACTACTAGCATGAGAGCTAGAGGAAATCAAATGCATAGCGTGAAAGCTAAAGAGTAGAGACATAGAATTGCAGTCGTCACTTGTTGCGTGTAAGCGAATTCGGATGCGAGAACGAATGAACAAAAGGGGCAGGCTTAAATAAGATAGTAATCAAGAGAAACAGTTGGACATCAACAGCGAGTAGCAGGTGGAACTAATATGAAACCATGGTGACAGAACAAACAGGAACAAAGGAAGTCAAACATAAACAGAATATGACACAAAAACGGAACAAAACTAGAATATCCTATGATCCGGGCAGCGGATCATAACAGAAACGTCTTTAAAGGAAAACCAAACAGTCCATTGGGGATCGACTGAATGCCCTGAGAAAAACACTAATAATTTTTGACAATATATATTCACTTAAAATACAAAGCTGACACTATCTGTTTTGAGCACTTTTGAAAATAAAAATTAAATATCAATATGACTTTTTAGTATGCTTCCCCCTGTACGGAGCCAGAACACTGCCAGTAAAAGTTTGGACTCCCCTGAACTAAAGTTTCAAAAGTATTGATATTTCGGTTTTGAGAATCACTATTAGAGCATAAAGACCTATAATCGGCGCTATCGATAATTCCGTATGGATCTGCACATCAGTAGCTCTGACCCCGCCTAATGTAACGGTGCGTTAAAGCCCCTTTACGTTACAATTGGACATCATCGACCGCAGCAAAAAAAAAAAAATCAGATTAGGGAAGCAGCAAATGGAGAAGAAGTTAAAGCTGGAGAGGTTTTAAAGTTTAATCAATACCCCCAACCACACCCACCCTCATTAACCCCCCCTCCATTATCCCCAACCCCTCCATAGTGAAATTAAGTGCAAGTTAGCCAAACTCCAATATTCTGCAAGGAGTCGTCTGTTTTTTTTTTTTACAGCTGTTCTCCTCGTTCATTAGGCTAACTACAAACATCTCAGACCATTTAAGCCACGCCCACTTGCTGGCTCATTACGGCGGGAGACTGTCCAGATGTGCTCCCTGCCCAGGATAACGAGCTCTGAACACTTGTTCAGCCCTCGGAATGACACCGTTATCATTTTTAAAAGTTCAGCGCCCTTGCAATCACACGAGCAGACCCACGTGAGTGCAGCCCTCACGTTTCAGCCAGCAGTTCATCTCGTCAAGGTAAAACACCATATATGCTACTTTAGAGTAGTCCGTGTGCAGCTTGTGTAGAAGCGTGGATTTACTATGAACTTGAAAACGAGTCAACATAGAAAATATTTTCCAGAATAATTCCATGCACCAAAAATCACTGGTGGCACCCCTGCTAGTGAGTGGGTAGCATTTGTGTCTCGCCTACAGTAAAGCATGGGTGTGGTCTCGGGCTGCACGAGTGCTGCCGCCACAAACGTATTTAGTCAGCCAGCGATTGTGCAAGTTCTCCCCCTAAAAATGATGACAGAGGTCTGTAATTTTCATCATAGGTACACTTCAACTGTGAGAAACAGAATGTGAAAAAAAAATCCAGGAATTCACATTGTAGGAATTTTCAAGAATTTATTTGTAAATTATGGTGGAAAATAAGTATTTGGTCAACCATTCAAAGCTCTCACTAATGGAAGGAGGTTTTGGCTCAAAATCTCACGATACATGGCCCCATTCATTCTTTCCTTAACACGGATCAATCGTCCTGTCCCCTTAGCAGAAATACAGCCCCAAAGCATGATGTTTCCACCCCCATGCTTCACAGTAGGTATGGTGTTCTTGAGATGCAACTCAGTATTCTTCTTCCTCCAGACACGACCAGTTGAGTTTATACCAAAAAGTTCTATTTTGGTTTCATCTGACCACATGACATTCTCCCCAGTGCTCTCTGGCAAACTTCAGACGGGCCTGGACATGCACTGGCTTAAGCAGGGGGACACATCCAGCACTGCAGGATTTGATTCCCTGTCGGCGTAGAGTGTTACTGATGATAACCTTTGTTACTTTGGTCCCAGTTCTCTGCAGGTCATTCACCAGCCCCCCCCGTGTGGTTCTGGGATTTTTGCTCACCATTCTCATGATCATTTTGACCCCACGGGATGAGATCTTGCGTGGAGCCCCAGATCAAGGGAGATTATCAGTGGTCTTATATGTGTTCCATTTTCTGATAATTGATTTTTTTCACACCAAGCTGCTTGCCTATTGTATATTCACTCTTCCCAGTCTGGTGCAGGTCTACAATTCTTTTCCTGGTGTCCTTCGACAACTCTTTGGTCTTGGCCATAGTGGAGTTTGGAGTCTGACTGTTTGAGGCTGTGGATAGGTGTCTTTTATACAGATAACCAGTTCAAACAAGTGCCATTAATACAGGTAACGAGTGGAGGACAGAAGAGCTTCTTAAAGAAGAAGTTACAGTTCTGCGAGAGCCAGAGATCTTCCTTGTTTGAACTGACCAAATACTTATTTTCCACCATCATTTACAAATAAATTATTTTAAATTCCTACAATGTGAATTCCTGGATTTTTCTTTCACATTCTGTCTCTCACAGTTGAAGTGTACCTATGATGAAAATTACAGACCTCTGTCATCATTTTAAGTGGGAGAACTTGCACAATCGGTGGCTGACTAAATACTTTTTTGCCCCACTGTATAATTAATTTCCCAAAATATAATTGACTTCTCTAAAATATATTTATTTCAAAAGTATTGTCCTTAGGCAAGCTATCGTCATGAAAATGGGAGTCGGCAGGTGCAGTTCAAACATGATGTACTGTGACATTGGGAAGCTATAGTGTTGAAAAATATTGCAATTCATCTGTGACGGCGGCACTCGTGCACACCCCCCCACCCCCGCGCCACACTTGACTGTAGGCAATTAACTCACTTTAATCGCCAATGTTTGTGTACCCAGACTACTCGGAAGGATATTTATTCCTCTGGTATCGTCCCTCGGCGATTCATAAAAATGGGAGTGCTGTACTCACCTGTGTGACCTCCTCTGAGTTGATGGGCCCCAGCAGCAGGTTCTGTGCAGTGTTTGAAGTTTGTCATACTTATTTTTCGTGAGCCGCTGGAGGGAAACTCTCCAGAGAGCAACTCAGCTGAAGCCTTCGCTGTATCTCTCAAAGCTTGTAAAAAAAAAAGAAAAAAAAGAAGCAGCAGCTCAGGACGCAATAAACACTGCAGAGTAGCGAGCTTCTCTGGTGACCTCACCTGTTTCCACATTGGCTTTTTTTTTTTTTAACTTGCCATAATCAAGCAAGTTTATCTGAAAGCAAAGCTATGATTTATCTATTTCCACTGCCAAGATAAATGACCCTCCAGTGTAAAAATACAATTGGTGTAATTGGATCATTCTTTCCCCGGCGCTCTATAACTCGTTTGTTATGTACCCTGGTGGCAGGTAATGTTTTTCATTATATGCCAGGCCAGTTTTATATATAGAAAACGGGTGGGAAGGGACTCGCCCGCAGCCGTTGGCTCGGTACTGTAAGTCCCCGTAGGTGCATCCAATATTGATTGGTGGGGAGTAAAGAGCTCAGCGTGAGTCCTGTATTGGAGAGGGCAGATACTTGGTGTGTTCTCGCCGGGATAAATATAGCAACACACACACTATGACAATCTCCTGGAGGAGGAAAGCTACCCGGCCTCCCCCTAAAAAAATGCTGCTTTTGCAGGAAGCTAATGGCTATCGGGTGTCGTCACTGGAATTTCGTTTTTTAATCAACATTCAAAATGTCTGACTATAAGCCAAGGCAAGTTTATTCGTAGAGCACAATTTGTACACAAGCATACTTGCCAACCCCTCCAGCTCAAACATGCACAGTTCGAAGCATTTAAAGTCATTTTTAAAAACGACTGCTAATCCTCCTCCTTTTCGACCGGACGACCGCGGAGAATTAAAGTTCATTAAGAGGGGCAGACTCACCGGCTCTCAGCCATGTTTCCGTCACACAGAGGAAGTCAAGTCCGCGGGAGGTGAAGAAATCCTTCAGGATAAACGTTTTGTTTGTCAAAGATCTTGCGTTCACAACACCGAACCTGGCGAGGGGGGGCAGCACGTCCAAAGGTGCACTTAATCCAGGTGGGGCCGACATACAGCCCGCCGCAGGTGGCGGGGGAGAGGAGCCACGAGGCGGGAAAGGAAGGCAGGAATCCGGCCAGGTGAAAAAGTTGACTGGGACGTCGAAAAACCGACCTCGAAGTTGATCATATCAGTGGGAGAGGGGCAAAGATCCAACAGTGTTTGGCGGTCATACACAAGCAGTGAGCTGACAAAGACGAAAATAGACGCAAACAACACAAAAACGAACAGAGCTGACAGCGAGTGACGGCAGGGCAAATCAAATTCTGGCGCCATCTTCTGGACACTCAGAAGTGACGTTACTCAAATAGTGAAAGGTCAATGTTTTTTGTTTTTTTTAGTAACCAGCAAGCACATTACAGTTAGTAGAACAACTGTGTTTTTATTACTTTGTATTTGATAGGTGCCGTCTGAAATTCAACTATTTATTTTATATATATATATATATATATATATATATATATATATATATATATATACATATATGTATATATGAAATACTATATATTTTTATATATATACAGTATATATATATATATATATATATATATATATATATATATGAAATACTCAAGTTGGTGAATTGGCTGTAAATATACTCTCCTCTAAACCACGCCCCCCGCCACCAAACCACGCACCCAAACCACGCCTCCGCCCCACCCCTGCCCATGACCCCCACCTCCTGAAATCGGAGGTCTCAAGGTTGGCAAGTATGTACACAAGGCAGTTGAAAGTGCTTTACAGAAATGTACAAGATGGCAATAATCCATCCATCCATCCATCCATCCATCCATCTATTTTCTTTCGCTTATCTGAGGTCGGGTTGCGGGGGCAGCAGCCCAAGCAAAGAAGCCCAGACTTACCTCTCTCCAGCCACTTCATCCTGCTCCTCCCTGGGTATTCCGAGACCTTCCCAGGCCAGTCGGGAGACATAGTCTTCCCAACGTGTCCTGGGTCTTCCCCGTGGCCTCCTACCGGACTGACGTGCCCTATACACCTACCTAGAGAGGCGTTCGGATGGCATCCTGACCAGATGCCCGAACCACCTCATCTGGCTCCTCTCGATGTGGAGGAGCAGCGGCTTTACTTTGAGTTCCTCCCGGATGGCAGAGCTTCTCACCCTATCTCTAAGGGAGAGACCCGCCACCCGGCGGAGGAAACCCATTTTAGGCCACTTGTTCCCATGATCTTGTCTTTTCGATCAATAACCCAAAGCTCATGACCATAGGTGAGGATGGGAACGTAGATCGACCGGTAAATTGAGAGCTTTGCCTTCCGGCTCAGCTCCTTCTTCACCACAACGGATCGATACAGCGTCCGCATTACTGAAGACGCCGCACCGATCCGCCTGTCGATTTCACAATCCATGGCAATAATAAAAAAATATAAACTTTATTTATATAGAAATCTAAAAATAAAATAATTATTCAAGTTAAATTAAATTAAATAGTGTAGATAAAATACTTTCAGTTGTCCTATGCACAATTGAATAAAGTGTTTCCAGCCTGGATTTGAACATTGCCAGGTTTGAAGCCTGTCTCACATGTCCCGGAAAACTACTCCAGATTTTAGAAGCATCAAACTGAAACGCAGTCTCACCATGTTTGGTCCCGAATCCAGGCACTAGCCCGAAGGCACTCCTTGAGGTGCTTGGAGCCCAAGATAGTTCATACCGTTCTGACAAGTCAGAGATGTCAGAGTTAGTTTTAAGTTGGATCCAAGATGCGGTGATGAGGTGTGATTGCAGTCAAAACAAGTTTTAAGAATACTTTGAGCAGTACTATCCAGACAACAAAAGGAAACACCAGGAGAAGCCAAGAGGCTAATAAATAAAGCTACCAATTATTAGAGGGGGTACTTGCAAATGTTCTCGATGAGGAGGCAGGAAGATACCAGAACGGACTCCAAAAACAGCAAATGATCCAAAATCTTTCTGACCCCAGTCTCCACCTTAAATAAGGGGTAGATGCGTGATGGGAAGCAGGTGTGGGTTGTTACTCCACCCATCTCCAGTAACTAAGGTGACGGAAAGAAAACAACATTAACAACAGCAAATAAGGATACCAAGAAGTCAGTGGCATGGGAAGTGTGACTAGAGATGTACCTTGGCACAAGACCTTAAAACACTTGTACACAAGCAAAGCTGGTTTAACGTCTCCGAGCAACAGTAAGCCTGAGTAGTGACCTAAGCACTGGGCTAATGTGGTCGTATTTCCTGGTTCTAGTCATGGCTCGAGCCGCAGCATATCTGTATGTACTCACCTGCTTCATCATGCCTGTGCTAACTATCTCATGACCATAGGTTTAGGATGGGAACGTAGATCGACCGGTAAATTGAGAGCTTTGCTTTCCGGCTCAGCTCCTTCTTCACCACAACGGATCGATACAGCGTCCGCATTACTGAAGACGCCGCACCGATCCGCCTGTCGATCTCACGATCCACTCTTCCCTCACTCGTGAATTAGACTCCCAGGTACTTGAACTCCTTCACTTGGGGCAAGATCTCCTCCCCAACCTGGAGATGGCACTCCACCCTTTTCCAGGCGAGAACCATGGACTCGGACTTGGAGGTGCTGATTCTCGTTCCAGTCGCTTCACACTCGGCTGCGAACTGATCCAGTGAGAGTTGAAGATCTTTTGCAGATGAAGCCATCAGGACCACATCATCTGCAAATAGCAGAGATCTAATCCTGCAGCCACCAAACCGGAACCCCTCAACGCCTTGACTGCGCCTAGAAATTCTGTCCATAAAAGTTATGAACAAAATCGGTGACAAAGAGCAGCCTTGGCGGAGTCCAACCCTCACTGGAAACGGGTCCGACTCACTGCCGGCAATGCGGACCAAGCTCTGACACTGATCATACAGGGAACGGACCGCCACAATAAGACAGTCCGATACCCCATACTCTCTGAGCACTCCCCACAGGACTTCCCGAGGGACACGGTCGAATGCCTTCTCCAAGTCCACAAAGCACATGTAGATTGGTTGGGCAAACTCCCATGCACCCTCAAGAACCCTGCCGAGAGTATAGAGCTGGTCCACAGTTCCACGACCAGGACGAAAACCACACTGTTCCTCCTGAATCCGAGGTTTGACTATCCGGCGTAGCCTCCTCTCCAGTACACCTGAATAAACCTTACCGAGAAGGCTGAAAACATCAATCAATCAATCAATGTTTACTTATATAGCCCTAAATCACTAGTGTCTCAAAGGGCTGCACAAACCACTATGACATCCTCGGTAGGCCCACATAAGGGCAAGGAAAACTCACACCCAGTGGGACATCGGTGACAATAATGACCCAGTGGGACGTCGGTGACAATGATGACTATGAGAACCTTGGAGAGGAGGAAAGCAATGGATGTCGAGCGGGTCTAACATGATACTGTGAAAGTTCAATCCATAATGGATCCAACACAGTCGCGAGAGTCCAGTCCAAAGCGGATCCAACACAGCAGCGAGAGTCCCGTTCACAGCGGAGCCAGCAGGAAACCATCCCAAGCGGAGGCGGATCAGCAACGCAGAGATGTCCCCAGCCGATACACAGGCGAGCAGTACATGGCCACCGGATCGGACCGGACCCCCTCCACAAGGGAGAGTGGGACATAGAAGAAAAAGAAAAGAAATGGCAGATCAACTGGTCTAAAAAGGGAGTCTATTTAAAGGCTAGAGTATACAAATGAGTTTTAAGGTGAGACTTAAATGCTTCTACTGAGGTGGCATCTCGAACTGTTACCGGGAGGGCATTCCAGAGTACTGGAGCCCGAATGGAAAACACTCTATAGCCCGCAGACTTTTTTTGGGCTTTGGGAATCACTAATAGGCCGGAGTCCTTTGAAGGCAGATTTCTTGCCGGGACATATGGTACAATACAATCGGCAAGATAGGATGGAGCTAGACCGTGTAGTATTTTATACGTAAGTAGTAAAACCTTAAAGTCACATCTTAAGTGCACAGGAAGCCAGTGCAGGTGAGCCAGTATAGGTATATATGTATGTATATATGTATATAAAGGTATATACAGTATAGGTATATATGTATGTATATATGTATATAAAGGTATATACAGTATAGGTATATATGTATGTATATATGTATATAAAGGTATATACAGTATAGGTATATATGTATGTATATATGTATATAAAGGTATATACAGTACAGGCGTAATGTGATCAAACTTTCTTGTTCTTGTCAAAAGTCTAGCAGCCGCATTTTGTACCAACTGTAATCTTTTAATGCTAGACATGGGGAGACCCGAAAATAATACGTTACAGTAGTCGAGGCGAGACGTAACAAACGCATGGATAATGATCTCAGCGTCTTTAGTGGACAAAATGAACATGCTTGTATTATCATTAAACACCATTAACTTGTTAACAAAAATGTCTCTTTATAAATATGAATGAGGTAGATCTCCTCAACTTGGTCAATTGAAAAGTAGCTCGCCTGCAGAAAAAGTGTGAGCACCCCTGATCTAAGGGCTAAAACTGTTTCGGTCGGACATCAGCAGCACTCTCACCGAGCTCAAAAAAAGTCTGCGGGCTATAGAGCGTTTTCCGTTCGGGCTCCAGTACTCTGGAATGCCCTCCCGGTAACAGTTCGAGATGCTACCTCAGTAGAAGCATTTAAGTCTCATCTTAAAACTCATCTGTATACTCTAGCCTTTAAATAGACCTCCTTTTTAGACCAGTTGATCTGCCGCTTCTTTTCTTTCTCCTATGTCCCCCCCTCCCTTGTGGAGGGGGTCCGGTCCGATGACCATGGATGAAGTACTGACTGTCCAGAGTCGAGACCCAGGATGGACCGCTCGTCGGGACCCAGGATGGACCGCTCGCCTGTATCGGTTGGGGACATCTCTACGCTGCTGATCCGCTTGAGATGGTTTCCTGTGGACGGGACTCTCACTGCTGTCTTGGAGCCACTATGGATTGAACTTTCACAGTATCATGTTAGACCCGCTCGACATCCATTGCTTTCGGTCCCCTAGAGGGGGGGGGGGGGGGGTTGCCCACATCTGAGGTCCTCTCCAAGGTTTCTCATAGTCAGCATTGTCACTGGCGTCCCACTGGATGTGAATTCTCTCTGCCCACTGGGTGTGAGTTTTCCTTGCCCTTTTGTGGGTTCTTCCGAGGATGTTGTAGTCGTAATGATTAGTGCAGTCCTTTGAGACATTTGTGATTTGGGGCTACATAAATAAACATCGATTGATTGATTGATAAATCCTGAGGCGGCGGTGTTTGCATGTCCACCAACAACAACTGGTGCAACAACGGGGAGATGGTCTCATGTCACTGCTCTCCCGATGTACAACTGCTGACTTTTAAAACGCAGGCCATTTTTTCACCCTTAGAACTCAGTGTTATGATCTTCACAGCGTACATTCCTCCCAGTGCAAACACCAGAGAAGCCCTGAATGTTTTATACTGCTCTATCAGTGAACTGCAATCTACACATCCAGAGGGAGTTTTCATCGGGGCAGGGGACTTCAATTAAGCTAACATGAAAACTGTGTTCCCCCCCTTCCAATCAATATGTGGATTTTGCAACCAGGGATGGAAGCATGCTGGACATGGCCTACAGAAACATCAAACCGGCATTCGAGCCTGTACCCTGCCCCCACCTCGGCTCCGCAGACCGTCTCTCTGTGATGCTAGTTCTTGCATACAAGCCCCTGCTGAACAGGAAAAGAGGCTACAGTGAAGTATGTGAGGAGCTGGCTAGAGGGAGTAATGGAAGCAATATAAGACTGCTTCGAATGCACAGAACGGGACATGTTTAAGGCAGCAACGACAAACAATCATCACATGTGTGGAGGAATATGCAAAGTCTGTGTCCGCATACATTCAGAAGTGCATGGAGGATGTTAGTGGGATCAAGTAGAAGCATTTAAGTCTCACCTTAAAACTCATTTGTATACTCTAGCCTTTAAATAGACCCCCTTTTTAGACTAGTTGATCTGCCGTTTATTTTCTTTTTCTCCTCTGCCTCACTCTCCCTTGTGGAGGGGGTCTGGTCTGGTGGCCATGGATGAAGTACTGGCTGTCCAGATGGGCCGCTCGCCTGTGTATCGACTGGGGACATCTCTGCGCTGCTGATCCGCCTCCGCTTGGGATGGTTTCCTGTTGGTTCCACTATGGACGGGACTTTTGCTACTGTGTTGGATCCACTTTGGATTGGACTCTCACGGTTGTGTTGGATCCACTATGGATTGAACTTTCACAGTATAATTTTAGACCCGCTTGACATCCATTGCTTTCGGTCCCCTAGGGGTGGGGAGGTTGCCCACATATGCGGTCCTCTCCAAGGTTTCTTATAGTCATCATTGTCACTGTCACCGACGTCCCACTGGGTGTGAGTTTTCCTTGCCCTTATGTGGGCTCTACCAAGGATGTTGTTGTGGTTTGTGCAGCCTTTTGAGAAAATAGTGATTTAGGGCTATATAAATCAATCAATCAATCAATCAATGTTCACTTATATAGCCCTAAATCACTAGTGTCTCAAAGGGCTGCACAAACCACTACGACATCCTCGGTAGGCCCACATAAGGGCAAGGAAAACTCACACCCAGTGGGACATCGGTGACAATGATGACTATGAGAACCTTGGAGAGGAGGAAAGCAATGGATGTCGAGCGGGTCTAACATGATACTGTGAAAGTTCAATCCACAATGGATCCAACACAGTCGCGAGAGTCCAGTCCAAAGCGGATCCAACACAGCAGCGAGAGTCCCGTCCACAGCGGAGCCAGCAGGAAACCATCCCAAGCGGAGGCGGATCAGCAGCGCAGAGACGTCCCCAGCCGATACACAGGCAAGCAGCAAATAAACATTGGTTGATTGATTGATTGAAGAACGTCTCCACACTGGCCATTCGAGAAATCCTGGATGAATAGTGTGGGATATCTATTCTGGAGAAAGTTGTTTTATATTTGTCCGGGCGTAGCTTTAGTGCACGGGTGTCAAACTCTGGCCCGCGGGCCAAATTTGGCCCGCCGTGTAATTTCATTTGGCCCATGAGGCAATATCTAATTAACATTAGAGCTGGCCCGCCGGTGTTATACAACGGTAGTACCGCTGTAACACCGCATTCACCGCTAATACTCATACTTGCCAACCTTCCCGATTTTCTCGGGAGACTCCCGAAGTTCAGTGCCCGCCCCGAAAATCACCCGGGACAACCATTCTTCCGAATTTCCACCGGGACAACGATATTGGGGGTGGGCGTCAAGGGCATTCCTTTTAGCGTTCTCTACAACTTGTCGTCACATACGCTTTTCCTCCATACAAACAGCGTGCCGGTCCAGTCACATAATATTTACGGCTTTTACACACACATAAGTAAATGCTAGTCATACTTGGTCAACAGCCATACAGGTCACACTGAGGATGGCCGTAGAAACAACTTTCAATCAATGCAATCAATCAATATTTATTTATATAGCCCCAAATCACAAATGTCTCAAAGGACTGCACAAATCATTACGACTACAACATCCTCGGAAGAACCCACAAAAGGGCAAGGGAAACTCACACCCTTTAACAGTGTTACAAATATGCGCCACACTGTGAACCAACACCAAACAAGAATGACAAACACATTTCGGGAGAACATCCGCACCGTAACACAACATAAACACAACAGAAGAAATACCCAGAACCCCAGTGGCCCACTAACTTTTCCGGGGCGCTACAATATACACCCACGCTACCACCAAACCCCAATCCCTAGCTTGTTCAATATTCATTGCAAAACCTGTTTGGGTCCCTATTAAAAGGTTAATTTGTTCAACCTTGGCCCGCGGCTTTGTTCAGTTTTAAATTTTGGCCCACTCTGTATTTGAGTTCGACACCCCTGCTTTAGTGTTACAGCTAATCAAATAAGGTCTGAGTCAGCAGATTTGTTGTGTGGAGGTCCACAAGGTTCCGTTTAGGGCCCTGTATTATTTTTGTTCCATTTTGGAACCCTTTGGGAAAGATCATTCAAAAGTTTAGTGATGTTTGTTTTCAATTTTTTTTTGCTGATGACGTCCAGTTCGACTGCTCTTTTGAGCCGTCTGAGATCCAGAAGCTTAACTCCTTGCTACATTGATTAAGGGACATAAAACAATGGCAGACACAACATAAAAACTGGTTATTGCACCTGATGATTCATTTCCAGCGATTAAACAGTCCTTGGGGGATTTAGGCAAGTCTACTAAGCCAAGCCTCAGAAACTTTAGGGGTGTTTTTGACAAAGACATCATTAGAGCAGAATTGTAAGCAGCTGACAAGGAACTGTTTCTTTCATCTAAGGAACATCTTTAAACTCAGGAAAATGGCGTCACGTCATGATTTGGAGCTTATCATTCATGCATTTATGTTCTTGCATTTAGACTACTGTAACATGCCTGAAAAAGGAGCAGCTCTCTCAATCAATCAATCAATCAATGTTTACTTATATAGCCCTAAATCACTGGTGTCTCAAAGGGCTGCACAGACCACCACGACATCCTCGGTAGGCCCAAATAAGGGCAAGGAAAACTCACACCCAGTGGGACGTCGGTGACAATGACGACTATGAGAACCTTGGAGAGGAGGAAAGCAATGGATGTCGAGCGGGTCTAACATGATACTGTGAAAGTTCAATCCACAATGGATCCAACACAGTCGCGAGAGTCCAGTCCAAAGCGGATCCAACACAGCAGCGAGAGTCCCGTTCACAGCGGAGCCAGCAGGAAACCATCCCAAGCGGAGGCGGACCAGCAGCGCAGAGATGTCCCCAGCCGATACACAGGCGAGCAGTACATGGCCACCGGATCGGACCGGACCCCCTCCACAAGGGAGAGTGGGACATAGAAGAAAAAGAAAAGAAACGGCAGATCAACTGGTCTAAAAAGGGAGTCTATTTAAAGGCTAGAGTATACAAATGAGTTTTAAGGTGAGACTTAAATGCTTCTACTGAGGTGGCATCGCGAACTGTTACCGGGAGGGCATTCCAGAGTACTGGAGCCCGAACGGAAAATGCTCTATAGCCCGCAGACTTTTTTTGGGCTTTGGGAATCACTAATAAGCCGGAGTCCTTTGAACGCAGATGCTGTGAGAATTCTGAGCCGTACAAATAGGAAGGCCCACTTATCCCCTACTCTAAAATAACTTCATTGGCTGCCAGTGTCCTATAGCAGTGGTTCTCAAATGGGGGTACGCGTACCCCTGGGGGTACTTGAATGTATGCCAAGGGGTACGTGAGATTTTTTTTAAATATTCTAAAAATAGCAACAATTCAATAATGTCAGGCTTTCCCCTGACAGTTTGTCTATGTTTTAGTTTTTCCCTCTGCATTTGTCTTTGTTTCCTCTGTGTTTAGTATCTCCTGTCTTTAGTTCCTGTCAAGTGCTCTTATTTTGGTTCAGCTTCCTGTTTGTCTCCCTGTGTGCTGTTGTCACCTCATCTGCGGCAGATTGGCACCTGGCACCACACCTGTAGTCAATCAGCCCGCTCCTATTTGTACCCACTTTGTCTTCCAGTCAGGGCTGGATCATTGTATTGTCGTTTGTATTGTCGTTGCTAGCGTGTCGTTTTATTGCAGCGTAGCGGTAAGCTACATTCGTTTGTTTGTAACTTACTGTCTTTTGTTCCCTGCTTCTGTTTTGTTTTCACTCTACAAGTAACGACTTCTGTTTTCCTGTTTGCTACCCGCTAGTTTCCATTCTAGGCCCTTTTTTGTTTCTTGCTAGCTTCTATGCTAAAGACCCTTAGTTTGTGCGCTTTGTGTTAGTACCCTTTTGTTTGATTTTATCTTAGTATTTTTATTGAATCATGTTTTCTCACTCCATGCCTGCCTCCATCTCTGCATCTTGGGGTTCGTCAACAAATAACTCTGACAAAAAAATTCTTTATAAATATATTTATTGAATAATACTTTAACAAAATATGAATGTAAGTTCATAAACAGTGAAAAAAAAATACAACAATGCAATATTCAGTGTTGACAGCTAGATTTTTTGTGGACATGTTCCATAAATATTGATGTTAAAGATTTCTTTTTTTTGTGAAGAAATGTTTGGAATGAAGTTCATGAATCCAGATGGATCTCTATTACGATCCTCAAAGAGGGCACTTTAAGTTGATGATTACTTCTATGTGTAGAAATCTTTATTTATAATTGAATCACTTGTTTATTTTTCAACAAGTTTAGAAGCATTTAAGTCTCACCTTAAAACTCATTTGTATACTCTAGCCTTTAAATAGACTCCCTTTTTAGACCAGTTGATCTGCCGTTTCTTTTCTTTTTCTTCTATGTCCCACTCTCCCTTGTGGAGGGGGTCCGGTCCGATCCGGTGGCCATGTACTGCTTGCCTGTGTATCGGCTGGGGACATCTCTGCGCTGCTGATCCGCCTCCGCTTGGGATGGTTTCCTGCTGGCTCCGCTGTGAACGGGACTCTCGCTGCTGTGTTGGATCCTCTTTGGACTGGACTCTCCCGACTGTGTTGGATCCATTGTGGATTGAACTTTCACAGTATCATGTTAGACCCGCTCGACAACCATTGCTTTCCTCCTCTCCAAGGTTCTCATAGTCATTATTGTCACCGATGTCCCACTGGGTGTGAGTTTTCCTTGCCCTTATGTGGGCCTACCGAGGATGTCGTAGTGGTTTGTGCAGCCCTTTGAGACACTAGTGATTTAGGGCTATATAAGTAAACATTGATTGATTGATTGATTGATATATTGTTTTCCAAACAGTTCAAGAAAGACCACTAGAAAAAGGCCATGTCTTGCACTGTTATAAAATTGAATAAATCAGAAACTGATGACATAGTGCTGTATTTTACTTCTTTATCTCTTTTTTTTGAACCAAAAGTACTTTGCTCTGATTACGGGGTACTTGAATTATAAACATGTTCACAGGGGGTACATCGCTGAAAAAAGGTTGAGAACCACTGGCCTATAGGATCAAGTATTAGATTCTGGTTCTAGCTTTTAGAGCTTTGCATGGCCAGGTTCCTTCCAATATCAGCGATCTGACCCAGTTTTACACCCCAACTTTGGCTCTGAAGTCCGTGGATCAGAATCTGCTGAAAGGTCACACACACTTGTTTTAGGACTAGAGGTGACTTATCTTTCCAGGCTGTTGCTCCCAATCTTTGGAACAGTCTTTGCGCTCAATTGACTCTCTGGACAACCTTAATAGTAAAACTCATTAATTTGTTCAGGCTTTTAATTAACTACTCTTGGGCTGCATTATCTTTATGCTGTATTTTATTTTGTTTTTATTATGTTTAATATTGTTTATTAATACTGTGTTTTTATGTTGTGTTTTTATATTGTATTTTGATACTTTATATTAAAGGCCTACTGAAAGCCACTACTAGCCACCACACAGTCTGATAGTTTATATATCAATGATGAAATATTAACATTGCAACACATGCCAATACGGCCTTTTTAGTTTACTAAATTACAATTTTAAATTTCTCGCGGAGTTTCTTGTTGAAAACGTCGCGGAATGGGGACTGTAGAGGACATATTAGCGCAGCACCATTTGCGGCTAAAAGTCGTCTCTTTTCATCGCGCAATTAAACGGTATTCTGGACATCTGTGTTGCTGAATCTTTTGCAATTTGTTCAATTAATAATGGAGAAGTCACAGTAGAAAGATGGAGTTGGGAAGCTTTCGCCTTTAGCCACACAAACACATGGTGATTCCCTTTTTAAAATTCCCGGAGGTGAAGCTTTACTATGGATCAGAGCGGTCAAGCGAACATGGTTCCCGACCACTTGTCAACCGGCAGGTTTCGGTGAGAAAATTGTGTTAAAAAGTCGCCTCTTACTGGAGATCAGCGGAGTTTGCGCCGTCCTTGTATCTGCCGTCGACTTCCCTCAGACACTGGCCTCAAGACACCCGTGGACACACCCCTCTGACTATCAGGTACTATTTAATCTCACTAAAACACTAGCAACACAATAGAAAGATGAGGGATTTCCCAGAATTATCCTAGTAAATGTGTCTAAAACCATCTGAATCCGTCCCAATGCAATCGCCTTTTTTTTTTTTTTTTTTTACTTTATTTTTATTTAATTTCTTTTTCTAGTCCTTTGCTATCAATATCATCATCCACAAATCTTTCGTTCTCGCTCAAATTAATGGGGAAATTGTCGTTTTCTTGGTCCGAATAGCTCTTGCTGCTGGAGGCTCCCATTAAAAACAATTTGAGGACGTGAGGAGCCCTCACACTTGTGAGGTCATCGTCTGCGACTTCCGGTAAAGGCAAGGCTTTTTTATCAGCACTAAAAGTTGCAAACTTTATCGTGGATGTTCTCTACTAAATCCTTTCAGCAAAAATATGGCAATATCGCGAAATGATCAAGTATGACACATAGAATGGACCTGCTATCCCCGTTTAAATAAGAACATCTCATTTCAGTAGGCCTTTAGGTGTAGTTTCTGATATTTTAACTGTGTTGTGAAGAACTTTGTGACTTTTTTGTCAACAATAGGTGCTATACAAATACTTACTTACTTACACACTGATCTGTTCTATGCAACGACAAAGTGAATCAACAAGCCGACATTTAGGGATCCCAGGCTCAAGCCCTGAGGAACCCCACTGGTCATAGACATTCGGTCAGAGACACAGTTACCAATTTCAACAAAGTATGCTCTGACCGACAATGGAAGCAAATCGTATGAAAACCGAATCTATTTTCCTTTAAGAAATGTTGTAAATGAATCCCCTTGGTTGGCCTGGATGCCAAGCGTCCGAATAGTGATTGGATAATTTGTCTGAGGCTAAATCCCTTCTTACATCCATAAATGCATATGCAAAAGTGCAATATATTTATCTGGGCAGCAATCTATTTATTTACAAACCCCGTTTCCATGTGAGTTGGGCAATTGTGTTAGATGTAAATATAAACAGAATACAATGATTTACAAATCCTTTTCAACCCATATTCAGTTGAATGCACTACAAAGACAACATATTTGATGTTCAAACTCATACACTTTATTTTTTTTTGCAAATAATAATTAACTTAGAATTTCATGGCTGCAACACGTGCCAAAGTAGTTGGGAAAGGGCATGTTCACCACTGTGTTACATCACCTTTTCTCGTAACAACACTCAATAAAAGTTTGGGAACTGAGGAAAGTAATTGTTGAAGCTTTGAAAGTGGATTTCTTTCCCATTCTTGTTTCATGTAGAGTTTCAGTCCTTCAACAGTCTGGAGTCTGTTGTAACACGTGCTGAATGTGGCTTGGCATTGTCTTGCTGAAATAAGCAGGGGCGTCCATGAAAAAGACGGCACTTAGATGGCAGCATATGTTGTTCCAAAACCTGTATGTACCTTTCAGCATTAAAGGTGCCCTCACACATGTGTAAGTTACCCATGCCTTGGCCACTAATGCACCCCCATACCATCACAGATGCTGGCTTTTGAACTTAGCGTCGATAACAGTCTGGATGGTTCGCTTCCCCTTTGGTCCGGATGACACATAGTCACATGGAAACGGGGTTTGTAAATCTGCACCCTGTTGATTTATTCTGCACTACCATGAGCTAATGCAACAAAATTGTGTTTTTATCTGCACTGTGAAGTTTTTGATTGATTGATTGATTGATACTTTTATAAGCAGATTGCACAGTACGGTACATATTCCGTACAATTGACCACTAAATGGTAACACCCCAATAAGTTTTTCAACTTGTTTAAGTCGGGGTCCACGTTAATCAATTCATGGTACAAATATATACTATCAACATAATACAGTCATCACACAAGTTAATCATCATAGTATGTACATTGAATTATTTACATTATTTACAATCCGGGGGGTGGGATGAGGAGCTTTGGTTGATATCAGAACTTCAGTCATCAACAATTGCATCAACAGAGAAATGTGGACATTGAAACAGTGTAGGTCTTATTTAGTAGGATATGTACAGCCAGCAGAGAACATAGTGAGTTCACATAGCATAAGAACAAGTATATACATTAGAAGTACATTTGAGTTGTTTATAATCCGGGGAGATGGGATGTGAATGGAGGAGGGTATTAGTAAAGTGTTGAAGTTGCCTGGAGGTGTTGTTTTAGAGCGGTTTTGAAGGAATATAGAGATGCACTTACTTTTATACCTGTTGGGAGTGCATTCCACATTGATGTGGCATAGAGAGAGAATGAGTTAAGACCTTTGTTAGATCGAAATCTGGGTTTAACGTGGTTTGTGGAGCTCCCCCTGGTGTTGTGGTTATGGCGGTCATTTACGTTAAGGAAGTAGTTTGACATGTACTTCGGTATCAAGGAGGTGTAGCGGATTTTATAGACTAGGCTCAGTGCAAGTTGTTTGACTCTGTCCTCCACCCTGAGCCAGCCCACTTTGGAGAAGTGGGTTGGATTGAGGTGTGATCTGGGGTGGAGGTCTAAAAGTAACCGGACTAGCTTATTAAGTTCAAATTTGAATGAAAATAAAAAGGAAGTCTAGGCTAGTCTAGTTTAGCAAAATGATTGAATCAGCAATCTTAAGATGTAAAACCACTACTATGGCATTTTAAAATTTTCATTCCATTGATATGGAGAATTTTATGATCTTTTGAGTGAGGTTTCTTTGCAAAATCTATCATCCTGATATCTTTAATCTGTAATTGGAAACAGTACTCGTGTTTAGATTTTAGCTGAAAATGAGCTTCTCCTACTTGAAATACCAGCAGCCGCATCTGGTATACGGCCTGTGTTTCATTGTACAATATTTATAACAATAGACTAAGCAATAGGGCCTAGTGGTTAGAGTGTCCGCCCTGAGATCGGTAGGTTGTGAGTTCAAACCCCGGCCGAGTCATACCAAAGACTATAAAAATTGGAGCCATTACCTCCCTGCTTGGTACTCAGCATCAAAGGTTGGAATGGGTAGTTAAATCACCAAAATGATTCCCGGGCGCGGCACCGCTGCTGCCCACTGCTCCCCTCACCTCCCAGAGGGTGAACAAGGGGATGGGTCAAATGCGGAGAAAAAAATTTCGCCACACTTAGTGTGTGTGTGACAATCAATGATACTTTAACTTTACTTTAATAAGTGTCAGGCTTTCCCCTGACAGTTTGTTTGTGTTTTAGTTTTTTCCTCTGCATTTGTCTTGGTTTCTTCTGTGTGTGTAGTATTTCCTGTCAGCGCTCTTATTTTGTCTGTTTCCCGTGTTTCTCCCTGAGCGTTTTTTCCCCTCAGCTGTGGCTGATTGGCTCCTGGCCACACCTGGTGTCAATCAGCTCACTCCCATTTGAACCTGTTTTGTCCTCCAGTCGAGTGCTCAATTATTGTCATGTCATGTCGCTCTTGTCGTTGCTATCTGTCAGAGTAAGTTTGTGTCGAACCCCGAGATGTAGGCATTGAATGAGAAAACATGATTTAATATAAATACTAAAACAAGAACAAACAAAATGGGTACAACAGAAAGTGCGCATGAGGCGGATAACCAACTAAGAGAGCTAGCATGGGAGCTAGAAAACAAAACCAACTTAGCATGGAAGCTAGCAAAAACAAAAAGGGGCCTAGCGTGGAAGCTAGCGGGTAGCGAGCAGGAAAACTGAAGTCGTACTTGTAATATGAAAACAAACTGGAAGCAGGGAACAAAAAACAGTAAGCTACAAACCTCTAACAAATATAGCTTACCGCTACGCTGCAAAGACATGACACGGTACGACACGACAGGAGCGACAATACATGACAATAATCCAGCACTCGACTGGAGGACAAAACAGGTTCAAAGAGGAGCGGGCTGATTGACACCAGGTGTGGCCAGGTGCCAATCAGCCACAGCTGAGGGGAAAAAACGCTCAGGGAGAAACACAGGAAACAGACAAAATAAGAGCACTGACAGGAAATACTACACATACAGAGGAAACCAAGACAAATGCAGAGGAAAAAACTAACACACAAACAAACTGTCAGGGGAGAGCCTGACAATAAGAAAAAATATCTCAATTCTTAATAACACAGATTTGTTAATAAGTTCACGTACAATTATTTAG
>NC_084620.1:1835480-1862980 GCF_033978795.1 Nerophis ophidion
AAATAAATGGGTTGTACTTGTATAGCGCTTTTCTACCTTCAAGGTACTCAAAGCGCTTTGACACTACTTCCACATTCACACACACATTCACACACACACTGATGGAGGGAGCTGCCATGCAAGGCGCCAACCAGCACCCATCAGGAGCAAGGGTGAAGAGTCTTGCTCAGGACACAACGGACGTGACGAGGTTGGTACTAGGTGGGGATTGAACCAGGGACCCTCGGGTTGCACACGGCAACTCTCCGACTGCTCCACGCCGTCCCCGTAAAAATTAAAGTCACATCTTAAGTGCACAGGAAGACAGTGCAGGTGAGCCAGTACAGGTATATATGTATGTATATATGTATATAAAGGTATATACAGTACAGGTATATATGTATGTATATATGTATATACAGTATAGGTATATATGTATGTATATAAAGTATAGGTATATATGTATGTATATATGTATATAAAGGTATATACAGTATAGATATATATGTATGTATATAAAGGTATATACAGTATAGGTATATATGTATGTATATATGTATATAAAGGTATATACAGTATAGGTATATATGTATGTATATATGTATATAAAGGTATATACAGTATAGGTATATATGTATGTATATATGTATATAAAGGTATATACAGTATAGGTATATATGTATGTATATATGTATATAAAGGTATATACAGTATAGATATATATGTATGTATATAAAGGTATATACAGTATAGGTATATATGTATGTATATAAAGTATAGGTATATATGTATGTATATATGTATATAAAGGTATATACAGTATAGATATATATGTATGTATATAAAGGTATATACAGTATAGGTATATATGTATGTATATATGTATATAAAGGTATATACAGTATAGGTATATATGTATGTATATATGTATATAAAGGTATATACAGTATAGATATATATGTATGTATATAAAGGTATATACAGTATAGGTATATATGTATGTATATATGTATATAAAGGTATATACAGTATAGGTATATATGTATGTATATATGTATATAAAGGTATATACAGTATAGGTATATATGTATGTATATATGTATATAAAGGTATATACAGTATAGGTATATATGTATGTATATATGTATATAAAGGTATATACAGTACAGGCGTAATGTGATCAAACTTTCTTGTTCTTGTCAAAAGTCTAGCAGCCGCATTTTGTACCAACTGTAATCTTTTAATGCTAGACATGGGGAGACCCGAAAATAATACGTTACAGTAATGGAGACGAGACGATAACGAGATAACAGAGGCTATTTAGTCCCTGCAAGTCTGTTTCGCAAGTTTCCCTGCTTTTCAGGGGATTTTAAAACAAATTTAAATCCCCTGAAGAGCAGGGAAACATAGAAAACAGACTTTTAGGGATCTGATTCAGTATTCTGAGTCATAAAATATATTCTGTAATAAAGATTTAATTGGATTATATGTAGTTTTTAATATATATAGGTATATATATTAAATCTGGTGTTTTGACCATACAGCTACGTTTTCGCCTTTTTTGCCCAATATGGCGTTCTGAAGGCTTGTGTAATTACTTAAAAATCAATCTGCAGTCCAAAGTAATAAAATACTTGTAACGATCTGTCACTTACTTTCTGATAGTTTTTCGTGTTTAGTACTTTATTTCCTGTTCAGTGCTCTTATTTTGTCATACTTCCTGTTTACTCCGCTGAGCACTGTTTTTGTCACACTCGCCGTTGATTGGTAGCGGTCCTCAGCTGCTGTCAATCAACATAGGTCTATTTATGTTTCACTCGAGCACTCCTCAGTGCTCGAAGTTAAAACCATGTTGGGAACATCTCCATGCAAGACTGCTTTCTGTTTATATCTTTTACTTTGATGAAATTAAAATCATCTTACCGGCTTTCTGCTCTCCTGGATTTTTGCATACTTGAGGTCACACAACTGCAGCCATGCGACATCCCAACAGTAACTTCGAGCCAGAAAATTGTGACCTCGCGAGAATCCCTGTCGGCAATCCTCAGCCGACGTTCTGGACCGCACAATTCCTGGAGGACTTGAAGGCCAGGTTTGTGCGGTCCCAGCCTACAGACGCGGACCCTCTCTCCGCGGCAACGCCACCGGCTTCGGCTCTCCGACCGGCGCGTCCCCCGCCGCCATCTTTCCTCTCGGCTCAACGGCTGGCTACGGCTCTCCGACCAGCACGTCCGCCACTTCCTGCATGCCTCACGGCTCCCGCGGCAACGCTACCGGCTACGGCTCTCCGACCGGCGCGTCCTCCGCCGCCATCCTTCCTCTCGGCAACGCTGCCGGCTACGGCTCACCGACCGGCGCGCCCGCCTCCTCCTTCACGTCTCGCGGCTCCTGCGGCTCCGTCGCCGACTGCGGCTCTCCGACCGGCACGTCCGCCGCCGCCATCCTTCCCGTCGTCTGCTGAGCTGCTTCTCCCTGCTCCTACGCAGCTTCCAGCGGCTGCTCCCCGGCTGCTCTTTTTGCCAGCTCCCGCTCTCTTTTTTGGTTCGCCGAGAGCTCCAGTGGAGCCCACAGTGAGGTCGCTTTTGTCCTCCTGCTGGGACTCGGCACAGGACGTGTCTTCGTCCCTCCTCCTGGTCCCCTCCCGCCCGTCCCTGGTTTTCGCACCGGGGGACTCCGACGAGCAGGCACGTTTTCCCGCATGTGTGAACGGTGTCTGGCAGCCACCTAGTGGAGGGGGGCCCACTATACACTGCGGTGCAGCCAGGCACACACCGCTGTCATCCCCGCCAGCGTCTCCTTCCACGGAGACATCTACGTCCCTGGCGGGCTTTCGCACAGCTCCAACGCCGGCTCCACGCCGAGCCCCAACGCCGGCTCCACGCCGAGCCCCAACGCCGGCTCCACGCCGAGCTCCAACGCCGCCAAGAGCAGCACCACGCCGGGCTTCGTCACCGCCGGCATCCGCTATTCCTCGGCCGGCATTTGCTGCTCCTCGCCCGGCGTCATCTGCCACTTTCACGCCGCCGATGACATCTGCAACAATCACGCCTCCGATGACGTCTGCCGTTTTCACGCCGCCGATGACATCTGCCGCTTTCACGCCGCCGATGACATCTGCCGCTTTCACGCCGCCGATGACATCTGCCGCTTTCACGCCGCCGATGACGTCTGCCGCTTTCACGCCGCCGATGACGTCTGCCGCTTCGACGCCGCCGATGACGTCTGCCGCTTCGACGCCGCCGATGACGTCTGCCGCTTCCACGCCGTTGATGACGTCTGCCGCTTCCACGCCGGCACCAACATCGGCTCCTCAGCCGCCTCCTGCAGAGGTATCTGTTTTGGCTGCAGTCCCCGCCGCTTTGTCTGCTGTCTCCGGGCCTGCTTCAGCGCGCCCGCCTCCACGTCAGCCGCGGATGTGGCCGTGCCCTGGGCGTCTTCCTCGCGGGATGCACTCATCTCTTTTTCGGCCAATGATGTGGCTGTTCCGTGGCCGCCCGCCCCGCCAGTTCCAGCGGCGCTCTACGCGCCGTCGCCACCTGACTTTTCCTCGCTGGCTGCGGGGACACGAGATTTGGCGACCTTCCACCAAATCCTCCCTCCACCCTCCCTTACTTTGTGGACATTTTTTTCCATTTTTCTTTTCCAGGGAACATCTGGTATCTGTTCCTTGAGGGGGAGGTCCTGTAACGATCTGTCACTTACTTTCTGATAGTTTTTCGTGTTTAGTACTTTATTTCCTGTTCAGTGCTCTTATTTTGTCATACTTCCTGTTTACTCCGCTGAGCACTGTTTTTGTCACACTCGCCGTTGATTGGTAGCAGTCCTCAGCTGCTGTCAATCAACATAGGTCTATTTATGTTTCACTCGAGCACTCCTCAGTGCTCGAAGTTAAAACCATGTTGGGAACATCTCCATGCAAGACTGCTTTCTGTTTATATCTTTTACTTTGATGAAATTAAAATCATCTTACCGGCTTTCTGCTCTCCTGGATTTTTGCATACTTGAGGTCACACAACTGCAGCCATGCGACATCCCAACAATACTTGCAAAAATGTAAATATTTGCATGCATAGCTAAGAGACACGCTTGCGGGAAGGACACAGATGTCCAATATCCAAGTAGACCTGCAAGTCCCAGCAGGCGCCATATTGATGCAATATGGCAGCCATGTCCGCTGGTTTCCAAGCTGTGAGAGTTTGTAAAAATTCACGACTGCCTTATCTACACCCTGGCAGCCTTTTGCTTATTTATTATTTTTTATTTAACACACAATCCCCGCCCCGATAAATCCGCAATGACTTTTGAAGACAACAAATGGCATTTAGCATTGGCTGGAGATAAGCGAAGGGGGCATGTGTGAAATAGGCAAACAAACAAAAACGGGGAGTTCCAGACGTGGAGTTAATCTTGCTCCGCGGCCGGATTAAGAGTCACGCTTGCGTGTGTTTTTTTTCGTCCCCGGAGAAAAAGGCGAAAGAGGTCGAGCTAGAGAATGAATAACAAACCCAGAAAGACGAGACGCTACCGGCTGCGAAAGGAGTCGACAGAGGGAGAAATTGCGAAACAGCTTTTAGCTCCTTGTGCTCAACGCAGTTTTTTTGTCACTGTCACACACATCTTACACTTTTTCTCCACATCAACACGCAAACACACTTTCTTTCAGGCAATCTTTCTTAATACACCATCACAAAAAACAGCTCAGTAACAAAAACACTGTTTTTTGTTTTCCTCTTTACCTAGTTGTGCACCCTCTAGTGGTGAAACAAGTTTAATGTGTAAATATTACATAGGTTGTGTGAATGTTGTCTGTCTATCTGTGTTGGCCCTGCGATGAGGTGGCGACTTGTCCAGGGTGTACCCCGCCTTCCGCCCGATTGTAGCTGAGATAGGCGCCAGCGCCCCCCGCGACTCCGAAAGGGAATAAGCGGTAGAAATGGATGGATGGATGTTTCTGTTGTTCATTCTGGCAACATCTCCCTCCATCACCTGCTACGCACCTTGTAATCCATGCCAGTGATCCATGTCCCGGTCTCGTTCCGTTCCAAGTAAGTTTTCTCGTTATTTATGCCACAGTGATTATGTTTTGTTTTGGTCATGTTCTGTTTGTGTTTTGGCCACTCAGTTCCTGTTTTTGCACTTCCTGGTTTGTTTTGTCACCATGACCACCCATTAGTTTTCACCTGTCCTCATGTCTCATACCTGTTTTCACTAATCACGACAGTATTATTTAAGCCTGTCTGTTTCTGTTGTTCATTCTGGCAACATCTCCCTCCATCACCTGCTACGCACCTTGTAATCCATGCCAGTGATCCATGTCCCGGTCTCGTTCCGTTCCAAGTAAGTTTTCTCGTTATTTATGCCACAGTGATTATGTTTTGTTTTGGTCATGTTCTGTTTGTGTTTTGGCCACTCAGTTCCTGTTTTTGCACTTCCTGGTTTGTTTTGTCACCATGACCACCCATTAGTTTTCACCTGTCCTCATGTCTCATACCTGTTTTCACTAATCACGACAGTATTATTTAAGCCTGTCTGTTTCTGTTGTTCATTCTGGCAACATCTCCCTCCATCACCTGCTACGCACCTTGTAATCCATGCCAGTGATCCATGTCACGGTCTCGTTCCGTTCCAAGTAAGTTTTCTCGTTATTTATGCCACAGTGATTATGTTTTGTTTTGGTCATGTTCTGTTTGTGTTTTGGCCACTCAGTTCCTGTTTTTGCACTTCCTGGTTTGTTTTGTCACCATGACCACCCATTAGTTTTCACCTGTCCTCATGTCTCATACCTGTTTTCACTAATCACCACAGTATTATTTAAGCCTGTCTGTTTCTGTTGTTCATTCTGGCAACATCTCCCTCCATCACCTGCTACGCACCTTGTAATCCATGCCAGTGATCCATGTCCCGGTCTCGTTCCGTTCCAAGTAAGTTTTCTCGTTATTTATGCCACAGTGATTATGTTTTGTTTTGGTCATGTTCTGTTTGTGTTTTGGCCACTCAGTTCCTGTTTTTGCACTTCCTGGTTTGTTTTGTCACCATGACTACCCATTAGTTTTCACCTGTCCTCATGTCTCATACCTGTTTTCACTAATCACCACAGTATTATTTAAGCCTGTCTGTTTCTGTTGTTCATTCTGGCAACATCTCCCTCCATCACCTGCTACGCACCTTGTAATCCATGCCAGTGATCCATGTCCTGGTCTCGTTCCGTTCCAAGTAAGTTTTCTCGTTATTTATGCCACAGTGATTATGTTTTGTTTTGGTCATGTTCTGTTTGTGTTTTGGCCACTCAGTTCCTGTTTTTGCACTTCCTGGTTTGTTTTGTCACCATGACCACCCATTAGTTTTCACCTGTCCTCATGTCTCATACCTGTTTTCACTAATCACGACAGTATTATTTAAGCCTGTCTGTTTCTGTTGTTCATTCTGGCAACATCTCCCTCCATCACCTGCTACGCACCTTGTAATCCATGCCAGTGATCCATGTCCCGGTCTCGTTCCGTTCCAAGTAAGTTTTCTCGTTATTTATGCCACAGTGATTATGTTTTGTTTTGGTCATGTTCTGTTTGTGTTTTGGCCACTCAGTTCCTGTTTTTGCACTTCCTGGTTTGTTTTGTCACCATGACCACCCATTAGTTTTCACCTCTCCTCATGTCTCATACCTGTTTTCACTAATCACGACAGTATTATTTAAGCCTGTCTGTTTCTTATGTTCATTCTGGCAACATCTCCCTCCATCACCTGCTACGCACCTTGTAATCCATGCCAGTGATCCATGTCCCGGTCTCGTTCCGTTCCAAGTAAGTTTTCTCGTTATTTATGCCACAGTGATTATGTTTTGTTTTGGTCATGTTCTGTTTGTGTTTTGGCCACTCAGTTCCTGTTTTTGCACTTCCTGGTTTGTTTTGTCACCATGACCACCCATTAGTTTTCACCTGTCCTCATGTCTCATACCTGTTTTCACTAATCACCACAGTATTATTTAAGCCTGTCTGTTTCTGTTGTTCATCCTGGCAACATCTCCCTCCATCACCTGCTACGCACCTTGTAATCCATGCCAGTGATCCATGTCCCGGTCTCGTTCCGTTCCAAGTAAGTTTTCTCGTTATTTATGCCACAGTGATTATGTTTTGTTTTGGTCATGTTCTGTTTGTGTTTTGGCCACTCAGTTCCTGTTTTTGCACTTCCTGGTTTGTTTTGTCACCATGACCACCCATTAGTTTTCACCTGTCCTCATGTCTCATACCTGTTTTCACTAATCACCACAGTATTATTTAAGCCTGTCTGTTTCTGTTGTTCATTCTGGCAACATCTCCCTCCATCACCTGCTACGCACCTTGTAATCCATGCCAGTGATCCATGTCCCGGTCTCGTTCCGTTCCAAGTAAGTTTTCTCGTTATTTATGCCACAGTGATTATGTTTTGTTTTGGTCATGTTCTGTTTGTGTTTTGGCCACTCAGTTCCTGTTTTTGCACTTCCTGGTTTGTTTTGTCACCATGACCACCCATTAGTTTTCACCTGTCCTCATGTCTCATACCTGTTTTCACTAATCACCACAGTATTATTTAAGCCTGTCTGTTTCTGTTGTTCATCCTGGCAACATCTCCCTCCATCACGTGCTACGCACCTTGTAATCCATGCCAGTGATCCATGTCCCGGTCTCGTTCCGTTCCAAGTAAGTTTTCTCGTTATTTATGCCACAGTGATTATGTTTTGTTTTGGTCATGTTCTGTTTGTGTTTTGGCCACTCAGTTCCTGTTTTTGCACTTCCTGGTTTGTTTTGTCACCATGACCACCCATTAGTTTTCACCTGTCCTCATGTCTCATACCTGTTTTCACTAATCACGACAGTATTATCTAAGCCTGTCTGTTTCTGTTGTTCATTCTGGCAACATCACCCTCCAACACCTGCTACGCACCTTGTAATCCATGCCAGTGATCCATGTCCCGGTCTCGTTCCGTTCCAAGTAAGTTTTCTCGTTATTTATGCCACAGTGATTATGTTTTGTTTTGGTCATGTTCTGTTTGTGTTTTGGCCACTCAGTTCCTGTTTTTGCACTTCCTGGTTTGTTTTGTCACCATGACCACCCATTAGTTTTCACCTGTCCTCATGTCTCATACCTGTTTTCACTAATCACGACAGTATTATTTAAGCCTGTCTGTTTCTGTTGTTCATTCTGGCAACATCACCCTCCAACACCTGCTACGCACCTTGTAATCCATGCCAGTGATCCATGTCCCGGTCTCGTTCCGTTCCAAGTAAGTTTTCTCGTTATTTATGCCACAGTGATTATGTTTTGTTTTGGTCATGTTCTGTTTGTGTTTTGGCCACTCAGTTCCTGTTTTTGCACTTCCTGGTTTGTTTTGTCACCATGACCACCCATTAGTTTTCACCTGTCCTCATGTCTCATACCTGTTTTCACTAATCACGACAGTATTATTTAAGCCTGTCTGTTTCTGTTGTTCATTCTGGCAACATCACCCTCCAACACCTGCTACGCACCTTGTAATCCATGCCAGTGATCCATGTCCCGGTCTCGTTCCGTTCCAAGTAAGTTTTCTCGTTATTTATGCCACAGTGATTATGTTTTGTTTTGGTCATGTTCTGTTTGTGTTTTGGCCACTCAGTTCCTGTTTTTGCACTTCCTGGTTTGTTTTGTCACCATGACCACCCATTAGTTTTCACCTGTCCTCATGTCGCATACCTGTTTTCACTAATCACGACAGTATTATTTAAGCCTGTCTGTTTCTGTTGTTCATTCTGGCAACATCTCCCTCCATCACCTGCTACGCACCTTGTAATCCATGCCAGTGATCCATGTCCCGGTCTCGTTCCGTTCCAAGTAAGTTTTCTCGTTATTTATGCCACAGTGATTATGTTTTGTTTTAGTCATGTTCTGTTTGTGTTTTGGCCACTCAGTTTGTCCAGGGTGTACACCGCCTTCCGCCCGATCGTAGCTGAGATAGGCGCCAGCGCCCCCCGCGACCCCGAAAGGGAATAAGCAGTAGGAAATGGATGGATGGATGGATGTTTTATATTGCTAGTATAGTATATATTTTTAGTCTACTTTACACTTTTTGTTTTCACCCTCTTTTTGTGCTTATCCTTTCCGTCTTTTGTAACTGAGCTACTGTCTTAGTCTGAGTTTTTTGAATCTTTTTTTTTTTGAAAGGGGAACATTATCACAATTTCAGAAGGCTTAAAACCAATAAAAATCAGTTCCCAGTGGCTTATTTTATTTTTCGAAGTTTTTTTCAAAATTTTACCCATCCTGGAATAATGGGTAAAATAAAAAGGCTTTAAAGTGCCTGATTTTCGCTATCTGTAAATCCACCCGTCCATTTTCCTGTGACGTCACATAGTGATGTCAATATAAACAAACATGGCGGATAGAACAACAAGATATAGCGACATTAGCTCAAATTCAGACTCGGATTTCAGCGGTTTAAGGGATTAAACAGATTACGCCTGTATTGAAACGGATGGTTGGAGTGTGGAGGCAGATAGCGAAAACAAAATTGAAGAAGAAACTGAAGCTATTGAGACATACGCCAGACAAAGGACGAATCCGGCGATCACCTTCTAATTAACGATTGCATCTTTTGACCACTGGAGCAACTTAAATCCGTCGATTGGTAAGTGTTTGTTTGGCATTAAATGTGGGTGGCGGAAAAGGCTGGATGCATACAGCTAGTCTAAATAGCATGTAAGCATCGATTAGCTGGCAGTCAGGCCGTGCCCAAATATGTCTGATTAGCACATAAGTCAATAACATCAAGTAAACTCACCTTTGTGATTTCGTTGACTTTATCGTTGGAAATGCATCTGCTTTGAGTGTCGCAGGATATCCACACATTTTTGCCGTTTCTGCCATGTTAGCATCGATTAGCATGCCGTGCTAATCGATGCACACTCCACGTAAGTCAACTTGAATTCCTCCCTGTTTGTGTTGTTACACCCGCCGACAACACACCGACGAGGCATGATGTCTCCAAGGTACGAAAAACTGTCGAAAAAACGGAAAATAGCAGAGCTGATGAAGTACTGATTGTCCAGAGTCGAGACCCAGGATGGACCGCTTATCGGGACCCAGGATGGACCGCTCGCCTGTATCTGTTGGGGACATCTCTACGCTGCTGATCCGCTTGTGATGGTTTCCTGTGGACGGGACTCTCGCTGCTGTCTTGGAGCCACTATGGTTTGAACTTTCACAGTATCATGTTGGACCCGCTCGACATCCATTGCTTTCGGTCCCCTAGAGGGGGGGGGGTTGCCCACATCTGAGGTCCTCTCCAAGGTTTCTCATAGTCAGCATTGTCACTGGCGTCCCACTGGATGTGAATTCTCCCTGCCCACTGGGTGTGAGTTTTCCTTGCCCTTTTGTGGGTTCTTCCGAGGATGTTGTAGTCGTAATGATTTGTGCAGTCCTTTGAGACATTTGTGATTTGGGGCTATATAAATAAACATTGATTGATTGATTTGAGTTGGTGTGTGTAATGTGTTTGAGAAAATGGTGGATTGCTTCCTGTTGTGACGTCACGGGTGAAAGGTCATTGCTCCGACAGCGAACAATTGAAAGGCGTTTAAATCGCCACATTCACCCCTTTAGAGTTCGGAAATCGGTTAAAAAAACATACGGTCTTTTTTCTGCAACATCAAGGTATATATTGACGCTTACATAGGTCTGCTGATAATGTTCCCCTTTAAGTGATCAGAAACGACTTGACCAATTTTCGTGAAACTCAGGAGTCGTGCGGGAGAATACGTAGGTGGACCAACCGATTAAGGACCCATCCATCCATCCATTTTCTACTGCTCTTCCCGTTCGGGGGGGGGCTGCTGGAGCCTATCTCAGCTGCATTCAGGCACATGTAATCAAATATTAACATTACTGTATGTATAGATTTGGTCACATTTTCAGCAGACCCATAATAAATTCATCCGTCAATTTTCTACCGCTTATTCCCTTTGGGGTAGCGGGGGGCGCTGGTGCCTATCTCAGCTACAATCGGGCGGAAGGCGGCGTACACCCTGGACAAGTCGCCACCTCATCGCAGGGCCAACACAGATAGACAGAAGACATTCACACACTAGGGCCCATTTAGTGTTGCCAATCAACCTATCCCCAGGTGCGTGTTTTTGGAGGTGGGAGGAAGCCGGAGTACCCACGCGGTCATGGGGAGAACATGCAATCTCCACATAGAAAGATCCTGAGCGCGGGATCGAACCCAGGACCTTTGTATTGCGAAGCAGACACACTAATCCCCTGTGTTTTGTTTTTGTTTTAACCTTTAAGGGGAACAGCACTTTTTTTTAAATTTGCCTATCAATCGTAATGAGAGACAAGAAGACAAAAGTAGTTTTTTTTTTGCTTTCTAACATATAAAAATCATCTCGGCCAAGGTGGCTGGCAATGCAGCTAATGGGAGCAATCAATTCAACCCCTAAATCACTTTAAAATACATTCAAAAACAATACTTCATTTATGTTCCGTACCCTGTATAATAACCAAGCTGTAGCGACATTGTCTTTGTAAGAGCGAATACTGAGGAACTCTTTTTCTCGCGTAGTAACACATCGGCGTGCTACGGTATTAGCCGTAAGCTGGCTACGGCGAGGGATAAGCCATCTTCTACGTAACCCCCGAAATGCTTTTGAATTTGTAGCACAAATGGGATACGACACCAATTTGTACTGACTGAAAAACAAACAATATCACGGTATCTGTGAAATATTAGTTATTTCATGTTTTGTTTGACATCATGTTCATGGTGGTTCCCTTCCAGGCCAAGCCCCCCAAACCCTAAGTATCTAAAATGCGGTTAAAATTGAGGGATGGGCGATTAGGGGACACATCGGGAGGACTGAAGCCCCATAGAGCCGTCCTCATCCCCCCGCAGGCCATTCCCTCAAAGTCCTATAGGTGTGTATGCGTTGCAAGTAGGAAGAAGTAGGCCCAGACACAGCCTCCAAAGCCCCCCCCCCCAGTCCATGCAGGAAGCATCAGGGGCCAACCCCCACGATTTAGGACCCCGCAGGCACCTCGAGGCAAGCATAATTCCTTATCCAAACAAAACATCACAACCAAAGTGCTTTGACCACTTGTAAACAATAGAGGCTCAGGTCGGCTATACAGTAAGCTACGCTACAAGATACATAATATACAAGATTATAATGCTAAGCGGTCTATTGCCAAACACAGAAGGCACAAATTACAAGTGTTTTTTGGGGAAAATCATTCTTAATTTGCCGGAGGACGGTCACACTGTTATCAATCATTCAATCATCCATCCATCATCTTCCGCTTATCCGAGGTCGGGTCGCGGGGGCAACAGCCTAAGCAGGGAAACCCAGACTTCCCTCTCCCCGGCCACTTCGTCTAGCTCCCGAGGCGTTCCCAGGCCAGCCGGGAGACACAGTCTTCCCAACGTGTCCTGGGTCTTCCCCGTGGCCTCCTACCGGTTGGACGTGCCCTAAACACCTCCCTAGGGAGGCGTTCGGGTGGCATCCTGACCAGATGCCCGAACCACCTCATCTGGCTCCTCTCGATGTGGAGGAGCAGCGGCTTTACTTTGAGTTCCTCCCGGATGGCAGAGCTTCTCACCCTATCTCTAAGGGAGAGACCTGGAAACTCATTTGGGCCGCTTGTACCCGTGATCTTATCCTTTCGGTCATGACCCAAAGCTCATGACCATAGGTGAGGATGGGAACGTAGATCGACCGGTAAATTGAGAGCTTTGCCTTCCGGCTCAGCTCCTTCTTCACCACAACGGATCGGTACAACGTCCGCATTACTGAAGACGCCGCACCGATCCGCCTGTCGATCTCACGATCCACTCTTCCCTCACTCGTGAACAAGACTCCTAGGTATTTGAACTCCTCCACTTGGGGCAGGGTCTCCTCCCCAACCCGGAGATGGCTTTCCACCCTTTTCCGGGCGAGAACTATGGACTCGGACTTGGAGGTGCTGATTCTCATTCCGGTCGCTTCACACTCGGTTGCGAACCGATCCAGTGAGAGCTGAAGATCCCGGTCAGATGAAGCCATTAGGACTACATCATCTGCAAAAAGCAGAGACCTAATCCTGCGGTCACCAAACCGGAACCCCTCAACGCCTTGACTGCGCCTAGAAATTATGTCCATAAAAGTTATGAACAGAATCGGTGACAAAAGGACAGCCTTGGCGGAGTCCAACCCTCACTGGAAATGTGTCCGACTTACTGCCAGCAATGTGGACCAAGCTCTGGCACTGATCATACAGTGAGCGGACCGCCACAATAAGACAGTCCGATACCCCATACTCTCTGAGCACTCCCCACAGGACTTCAATCAATCAATGCTTATTCATATAGCCCTAAATCACAAGTGCCTCAAAGGGCTGCACAAACCACAACGACATCTTTAGTAGGGCCCACATAAGGGCAAGGAAAAACTCACCCCAGTGGGACGTCGACAATGATGACTATGAGAAACATTGAAGAGGACCGCATATGTGGGCAACCCCCTACCCCCTAGGGGACCGAAGGCAATGGATGTCAAGCAAATCTAACATGATATTGTGAAAGTCCAATCCATAGTGGATCTAACGTAACCGTGAGAATCAAGTCCAAAGTGGATCCAATATAGTAGCGAGAGTCCCGTCCAAAGTGGAGCCAGCAGGAAACCATCCCAGGCGGAGGCGGATCAGCAGCGCAGAGATGTCCCCAACAGATACACAGGCGAGTTGTCCATTCTGGGTTCCGACTCTGGACTTCATCCATGGCCACCGGACCGGACCCCCTCCACAAGGGAGGGGGGGACATAGGAGGAAAAAAAGAAAAGAAACGGCAGATCAACTGGTCTAAAAAGGGGGTCTGTTTAAAGGCTAGAGTATACAAATGAGTTTTAAGATGAGACTTAAATACTTCTACTGAGGTGGCATCTCGAACTGTTAACGGGAGGGCATTCCAGAGTACTGGAGCCCGAATGGAAAACACTCTATAGCCGCAGATTTCTTGCCGGGACATATGGTACAATACAATCGGCAAGATAGGATGGAGCTAGACCGTGTAGTATTTTATACGTAAGTAGTAAAACCTTAAAGTCACATCTTAAGTGCACAGGAAGCCAGTGCAGGTGAGCCAGTATAGGTATATATGTATGTATATATGTATATAAAGGTATATACAGTATATGTATATAAAGGTATATACAGTACAGGCGTAAAATGATCAAACTTTCTTGTTCTTGTCAAAAGTCTAGCAGCTACATTTTGTACCAACTGTAATCTTTTAATGCTAGACATGGGGGGACCCAAAAATAATATGTTACAGTAATCGAGATGAGACGTAACAAACGCATGGATAATGGTCTCAGCGTCATTAGTGGACAAAATGGAGCGAATTTTAGCGATATTACGGAGATGAAGGCCGTTTTAGTAACGCTTTTAATGTGTGACCCAAACGAGAGAGTTGGGTTGAAGATAATACCCAGATTCTTTACCAAGTCGCCTTGTTTAATTGTTTGGTTGTCAAATGTTAAAGTTGTATTATTAAATAGAGGTCGGTGTCTAGCAGGACCGATAATCAGCATTTCGGTTTTTTTGGCGTTGAGTTGCAAAAAGTTGGCGGACATCCATTGTTTAATTTCATTAAGGCACGCCTCCAGCTGACTACAATCCGGTGTGTCGGCCAGCTTTAGGGGCATGTAGAGTTGGGTGTTATCTTACAGTAGAAAGTTAAGCTAGCTACATAAGAACTCGAGCTAACATTGCAAACGAACAACTCACTCACTTCTAACCTGCTGTTATTACTTACCGTTACCATTACTGTCGGAATAATTGTACCTAAGTGATCACAAAACTTTGTGTTTCAAAGAGTTCCCAGCGAGCAAAAAAAAGCTGTCTTTGATCTTACCAATTAAAAAAGCTTGTAAAACTCCACTGTTTAGGATGAGTAGCAACATGAAAGTGTCGGTTTCTTTGATCTATTGCAATCCACAGGAACATTTTGTCTTGACCCGAGATCTACAAAGCGGAGAGGAAGCAGGACCTGACCCCCCTCCAGGCACCGTATCTTTGTACTGTTTTGTAACCCAAGGCAACGGCTGTTTACGACCCTCCTTCTTTTAGAACAGTGGTTCTTAACCTTGTTGGCGGCACCGAACCCCACCAGTTTTATATACACATTCACCGAACCCTTTTTTAGTGAAAAATACGGTTTTTTGTTTTTTTTCAAATTCAAGACAAAGTTGTATTGTTCTGGTAACACTTTAGTATGGGGACCATAGTCTAAGTAACAAAGATTTAATTTAGAGTTAATTGGTTAGGGTTAGAGGGTTAGGGTTATTACAGGGCTATGCCGAATAAGGCATTAATAAGTACTTAATAATGACTAGTTAAGAGCCAATATGTTACTAATTTGCATGTTAATAAGCAACTAATTAAAGGTGAACATGTTCCCAAAACTGAAGTGTTAGCATTATTTTTTTACCGGTGCAAAAAATGAACCGTGCATGAACATCACCTTGTTCAAAAAACAAAACCAAAACAGTGCATAAACTCACAAAAAATTACACAGTCCCTGTGTTTTGACCTCCGCCGGACCCCTGAGGCCGACTCACCGAACCCTTAGGGTTCGATCGAACCCAGGTTAAGAACCGCTGCTTTAGAAACAGCTGTTGCCATGTAATCAGGGAAAGTCCAAATAAAAGAAGAGGCATACAATCTTCTGGCCAGAGCGTGGTGGAAGACTGTACAAAGAGTACAGCCCAGATGTTTCTCCTCAATGAGCTAAATGGAATTCTGTCTCTGTTTAATTCCTTGCTTCTTGTCTGTTTATTAGATGTCATCTGTGTTTGAACCTGACAATTACCATAAGTAGTAGTCACAGAGCCCGCCAGTAAAATCAGGTTTTTGGACAATCCAAGGTTTGTGGGTGAAGCAAGACTTTTCTTCACAGTTGAAGGTACATTGCAACGAAGCCTAAAAGTCCGAAGTAAGGCACTTTTTACTTCAGACGAGTTTAAAAGTTTGTGGAATGACAACAGAGCATTTTCCTTAATTGGATTTAATTGTGGAAATGTTGTGGTACACCCGGTCTGGTCCTACATAAATCAAAAATTGCTGACTCGCGCAATATTGTTTGGGTAAATTTCAACCATATATGGATAATCCGCTGACGTCACGGGTCAGGAAACGTCACAAGTCGGAGCAAATTCCAAATGGACCGTTTGGAGGAAGTAGGATAGAAGGCAATATTGTTTTCTAAATATCTCCACAATGCCTCCAAACCTTTGCTTAGTTGGGAATTAAACGGTAAACACAGGCAAATTGTTGCATGGAGCAAACAAGACAGCCAGACTGAGTGTGGCGAAAAGCAGGAATAAATAGCTCTCTGATTAGTGCTCTGGAGCAGGTGAGCGTCCCGAACACTAATCAGAGGTAGGTGAAAATAATCAGCACCCATGGCAACCAAGAAAGCACAAACACAAAACAAGATCCGGGCAATGGATCACGACAATAATAGATAACATCCATCCATCCATCCATTTCCTACCGCTTTTTCCCTTTAGGGGTCGCGGGGGGTGCTGGCGACTATCTCAGCTACAATCGGGCGGAAGGCGGGGTACACCCTGGACAAGTCGCCACCTCATTGCAGGGCCAACACAGATAGACAGACAACATTCACACACTAGGGCCAATTTAGTGTTGCCAATCAACCTATCCCCAGGTGCATGTCTTTGGAAGTGGGAGGGGCCTATCCCCAGGTGCATGTCTTTGGAAGTGGGAGGGGCCTATCCCCAGGTGCATGTCTTTGGAAGTGGGAGGGGCCTATCCCCAGGTGCATGTCTTTGGAAGTGGGAGGAAGCCGGAGTACCCGGAGGGAACCCACGCATTCAGGTGGAGAACATGCAAACTCCACACAGAAAGATCCCGAGCCTGGATTTGAACCCAGGACTGCAGGACCTTCGTATTGTGAGGCAGACGCACTAACCCCTCTGCCACCGTAAATAGTATTTTTCTTGATAAAGTAGAAAAGATTGAAATATTACAAACTGTGCAAATAATATCACGTTTACGGCGCATCTTGTTGCGCGGAGTTGTCACCTCTTGGATGCACAACGACCAGACAGGCAGGATTGCAGGTAGGAACTTGATTTAATATATAAAAATAAAAGAACACTGATACAAATGACAAAAATAAAGCTCGTGCCTACGCGCTGGAAGCTAACGCTGAGCTTAGCAAGATACAGAGTCCACAAATATGACGTGCCGACCGCAAGGCGGAACTTAGCGCGTGGAAAAACATAAGACTGAATACAAACGTGACTTGTTGCGTCAAGCAAACAATGAGCCAAGGAAGAACTGAGGTAGAATGCAGGCTTAAATACTAAAACAATTATTGCTATCAGGTGTGCGACAAATAATAAACCATGGAAACGAGATAAAACAGGAAGAGCACAAACACAGGGATCAGCAGAGTCTGGAACTAAACATGATCAAAAACATTACAGGCAAAACCATAAACCATCTGAGTCGCGGATCGTGACAAATAAGACCTTAAACGATTATGTAGACAGCTGAGATAGGCACCAGCGACCCCAGAGGGAATAAGCGGTAGAAAACAGATGGATGGATGGAATATGACATTTATAAAGAGAACATTAATTTTAGTTATTGAACCATACATTTGTAATGTATCATTCATGAAAGGGATATTTCCAGGCCATATGTCACGATCCGTGACTCGGATCGTTAATGGTTTTGCCCTATTTATGTCTTTGTTCATGTTTTGTTTCTGGACTCTGCCGATCCTTGTTTGAGCACTTCCTTGTTTGTGTTAGTCACCATGGCAACATATTGTGTTCCTCCTCACGGGCTCCTGTCACACACCTGTTTCTAATAATTATTTGTGTATTTAAGCCCACCTGGTTCCTTAGTTCGTCCTCGGTCCATTACTTGCTTTTCGCAACACGTCACGTTTTGTATCCTTGTGCCCTCGATTATTTTGTGCTAAGTTCCACCTTAGCTTCACGTGCGTGTGGCACGTCGTTTTTGCACCAGTGTTCTTTTGTTTTATTATATTAAAACGTATTCTTACCTGCAATCCTGCTGACTGGTAGTGTGTGCATCCACGAAGTGGCAACTCCGCGCAACAAGTGCGCCGAACGCGTGACACCATATAAAAATTGCTAAAGTAATACCACTTGACAAAGTTGAGAACAAACATGAGTACCCAAATTACGGACCAACATCACTGCTGCCACAATCCTCACAGAACTTAAAAAAATGTTTGCTTTCAGGTTAAATACATTTGAGATATTAGTAGATATAAATAGATATCTTGAGTAATAGTCAATATGGGTTTTGTCCCAATCTCTTAACAACAACTCCAGCAATAATTAGAGGCAGGTGAAAATAATCAGCACCCATGGCAAACAAGAAAACACAAACCCAGGGGTGCCTGAACAGAACTCCAGGAGTCTTTAATTAAACAAAACATGATCCGGGCAACGGATCACGACATTAATAACACAAATAGTATTTTTCTTGATAAAGTAGAAAATATTTTAATATTACAAACTGTGAGGCAGTGTGCAAATAAAACCTTGAACGATTATGTAGACATGAATATGACATTTTATAAAGAGAACCTTCATTTTAGTGATTGAACCATACATTTGTAATTTATCATTCATGAAAGGGATACTTCTAGACCATATGGAAATTGCTAAAGTAATACCACTTGATAAAGGTGAAAACAAACACGAGTACCCAAATTACGGACCAACATCACTGCTGCCACAATCCTCAAAGAACTTAGAAAAAATGTTTGCTTTCAGGTTAAATACATTTGAGATATTAGTAGATATAAATAGATATCTTGAGTAATAGTCAATATGGGCTTTGTCCCAATCTCTTAACAACAACTACAGCAATAATTAGAGGCAGGTGAAAATAATCAGCACCCATGGCAACCAAGAAAACACAAACCCAGGGGTGCCTGAACAGAACTCAAGGAGTCTTTAACTAAACAAAACATGATCCGGGCAACGGATCATGACATTAATAACACAAATAGTATTTTTCTTGATAAAGTAGAAAATATTTGAATATTACAAACTGTGAGGCAGTGTGCAAATAAAACCTTGAACGATTATGTAGACATGAATATGACATTTTATAAAGAGAACCTTAATTTTAGTGATTGAACATACATTTGTCATTTATCATTCATGAAAGGGATACTTCTAGACCATATGGAAATGTCTAAAGTAATACCACTTGATAAAGGTGAAAACAAACATGAGTACCCAAATCACGGACCAACATCACTGCTGCCACAATCCTCAAAGAACTTAGAAAAAATGTTTGCTTTCAGGTTAAATACATTTGAGATATTAGTAGATATAAATAGATATCTTGAGTAATAGTCAATATGGGTTTTGTCCCAATCTCTTAATAACAACTACAGCAATAATTAGAGGCAGGTGAAAATAATCAGCACCCATGGCAACCAAGAAAACACAAACCCAGGGGTGCCTGAACAGAACTCAAGGAGTCTTTAATTAAACAAAACATGATCCGGGCAACGGATCATGACATTAATAACACAAATAGTATTTTTCTTGATAAAGTAGAAAATATTTGAATATTACAAACTGTGAGGCAGTGTGCAAATAAAACCTTGAACGATTATGTAGACATGAACATGACATTTTATAAAGAGAACCTTAATTTTAGTGATTGAACCATACATTTGTAATTTATCATTCATGAAAGGGATACTTCTAGACCATATGGAAATGTCTAAAGTAATACCACTTGACAAAGGTGAAAACAAACACGAGTACCCAAATTACGGACCAACATCACTGCTGCCACAATCCTCAAAGATCTTAGAAAAAATGTTTGCTTTCAGGTTAAATACATTTGAGATATTAGTAGATATAAATAGATATCTTGAGTAATAGTCAATATGGGTTTTGTCCCAATCTCTTAATAACAACTACAGCAATAATTGGAGGCAGGTGAAAACAATCAGCACCCATGGCAACCAAGAAAACACAAACCCAGGGGTGCCTGAACAGAACTCAAGGAGTCTTTAATTAAACAAAACATGATCCGGGCAACGGATCATGACATTAATAACACAAATACTATTTTTCTTGATAAAGTAGAAAATATTTTAATATTACAAACTGTGAGGCAGTGTGCAAATAAAACCTTGAACGATTATGTAGACATGAATATGACATTTTATAAAGAGAACCTTCATTTTAGTGATTGAACCATACATTTGTAATTTATCATTCATGAAAGGGATACTTCTAGACCATATGGACATTTCTAAAGTAATACCACTTGATAAAGGTGAGAACAAACACGAGTACCCAAATCACGGACCAACATCCCTGCTGCCACAATCCTCAAAGAACTTAAAAAAAATGTTTGCTTTCAGGTTAAATACATTTGAGATATTAGTAGATATAAATAGATATCTTGAGTAATAGTCAATATGGGTTTTGTCCCAATCTCTTAATAACAACTACAGCAATAATTGGAGGCAGGTGAAAACAATCAGCACCCATGGCAACCAAGAAAACACAAACCCAGGGGTGCCTGAACAGAACTCAAGGAGTCTTTAATTAAACAAAACATGATCCGGGCAACGGATCATGACATTAATAACACAAATACTATTTTTCTTGATAAAGTAGAAAATATTTTAATATTACAAACTGTGAGGCAGTGTGCAAATAAAACCTTGAACGATTATGTAGACATGAATATGACATTTTATAAAGAGAACCTTCATTTTAGTGATTGAACCATACATTTGTAATTTATCATTCATGAAAGGGATACTTCTAGACCATATGGAAATGTCTAAAGTAATACCACTTGACAAAGGTGAAAACAAACATGAGTACCCAAATCACAGACCAACATCTCTGCTGCCACAATCCTCAAAGATCTTAGAAAAAATGTTTGCTTTCAGGTTAAATACATTTGAGATATTAGTAGATATAAATAGATATCTTGAGTAATAGTCAATATGGGGTTTGTCCCAATTTCTTAACAACAACTACAGCAATAATTAGAGGGCAGGTGAAAATAATCAGCACCCATGGCAACCAAGAAAACACAAACCCAGGGGTGCCTGAACAGAACTCAAGGAGTCTTTAATTAAACAAAACATGATCCGGGCAACGGATCATGACATTAATAACACAAATAGTATTTTTCTTGATGAAGTAGAAAATATTTTAATATTACAAACTGTGAGGCAGTGTGCAAATAAAACCTTGAGCGATTATGTAGACATGAATATGACATTTTATAAAGACAACCTTAATTTTAGTTATTGAACCATACATTTGTAATTTATCATTCAAGAAAGGGACATTTCCAGACCATGTGAAAATTGCTAAAGTGATACCACTTGACAAAGGTGAAAACAAACACGAGTACTATAATTACGGACCAACATCCCTGCTGCCACAATCCATAAAGAACTTAGAAAAAATGTTTGCTTTCAGGTTAAATACATTTGAGATATTAGTAGATATAAATAGATATCTTGAGTAATAGTCAATATGGGTTTTGTCCCAATCTCTTAATAACAACTACAGCAATAATTGGAGGCAGGTGAAAATAATCAGCACCCATGGCAACCAAGAAAACACAAACCCAGGGGTGCCTGAACAGAACTCAAGGAGTCTTTAATTAAACAAAACATGATTTGGGCAACGGATCATGACATTAATAACACAAATAGTATTTTTGTTGATAAAGTAGAAAATATTTTAATATTACAAACTGTGAGGCAGTGTGCAAATAAAACCTTGAACAATTATGTAGACATGAATATGACATTTTATAAAGAGAACCTTAATTTTAGTGATTGAACCATACATTTGTAATTTATCATTCATGAAAGGGATACTTCTAGACCATATGGAAATTTCCAAAGTAATACCACTTGACAAAGGTGAGAACAAACACGAGTACCCAAATCACGGACCAACATCACTGCTGCCACAATCCTCAAAGAACTTAGAAAAAATATTTGCTTTCAGGTTAAATACATTTGAGATATTAGTAGATATAAATAGATATCTTGAGTAATAGTCAATATGGGTTTTGTCCCAATCTCTTAACAACAACTACAGCAATAATTAGAGGCAGGTGAAAATAATCAGCACCCATGGCAACCAAGAAAACACAAACCCAGGGGTGCCTAAACAGAACTCAAGGAGTCTTTAATTAAACAAAACATGATCCGGGCAACGGATCATGACATTAATAACACAAATAGTATTTTTCTTGATAAAGTAGACAAGATATTGTCTACTTTATCAAGAATGATATATTATACTACAAACTGTGAAGCAGTATGCAAATAAGACCTTGAACAATTATGTAGACATGAATATGACATTTTATAAAGAGAACCTTCATTTTAGTGATTGAACCATACATTTGTAATTTATCATTCATGAAAGGGATACTTCTAGACCATATGGAAATTTCCAAAGTAATACCACTTGACAAAGGTGAGAACAAACACGAGTACCCAAATCACGGACCAACATCACTGCTGCCACAATCCTCAAAGAACTTAGAAAAAATATTTGCTTTCAGGTTAAATACATTTGAGATATTAGTAGATATAAATAGATATCTTGAGTAATAGTCAATATGGGTTTTGTCCCAATCTCTTAACAACAACTACAGCAATAATTAGAGGCAGGTGAAAATAATCAGCACCCATGGCAACCAAGAAAACACAAACCCAGGGGTGCCTAAACAGAACTCAAGGAGTCTTTAATTAAACAAAACATGATCCGGGCAACGGATCATGACATTAATAACACAAATAGTATTTTTCTTGATAAAGTAGACAAGATATTGTCTACTTTATCAAGAATGATATATTATACTACAAACTGTGAAGCAGTATGCAAATAAGACCTTGAACAATTATGTAGACATGAATATGACATTTTATAAAGAGAACCTTCATTTTAGTGATTGAACCATACATTTGTAATTTATCATTCATGAAAGGGACATTTCCAGACCATGTGAAAATTGCTAAAGTAATACCACTTGACAAAGGTGAAAACAAACACGAGTACTATAATTACGGACCAACATCCCTGCTGCCACAATCCATAAAGATCTTAGAAAAATTGTTTGCTTTCAGGTTAAATACATTTTAGATATTAGTAGATATCTGTAGGAATCAATAAAGTACTATCTATCTATCTGATATCTTAAAAAATAATCAATATGGGATTTGTCCCAATCATTCAACAACAACAGCAGTAATTGACGCCGATATTAACGAAATTTCTCCTGCAAGAGACAGAAAACAATATTTAGTAAGTTTTTTTGTAGATCTTCAAAACGTGTTTTATACGCTCGATCAGTAGTTATCATTGGACACACTGTTCAAATATGGAATAAAACTATTGGCTCATGAGTGCGTCAAAAGTTACCTGAAGGACAGAAATCAGTTTGTGGAAGTTAACAATTGGAAGTCTTCCTTAAATAATAATAGTTGTGGAGTACCACAGGGATCCGTCTTTGGACCAATATCAATGTCCTCAGCCACCAATCTTTCATCCTCGCTCAAATTAATGGGGAAATTCTCGTTTTCTCGGTCTTAATAGCTCTTGCTGGTGGAGGCTCCCATTATAAACAATGTGAGGATGTGAGGAGCCCTCACACCAGTGATGTCATCGTCTGCGACTTCCGGTACAGGCAAGACTTTTTATGAGCGACCAAAAGTTGCGAACTTTATCGTGGATGTTCTCTACTTAATCCTTTCAGCAAAAATCAGGCAATATCACCAAAAGATCAAGTATGACACATAGAATAGACCTGCTATCCCCGTTTAAATAAGAAAATCTCATTTCAGTAAAGGCCTACTAAAACCCGCTACTAGCGACCACGCAGTCTGATAGTTTATATATCAATGAAGAAATATTAACATTGCAACACATGCCAATACGGCCGCTTTAGTTTACTGAATAACAGTTTTAAATTTCCCGGGAGTTTCGTCTTGAAAACGTCGTGTAATGATGACGTGTACGCAAGACGTCACGGGTTTTAAGGAAGTATGAGCGCTGCACACACACACAGCTAAAAGTCGTCTGCTTTAACGGCATAATTACACAGTATTTTGGACATCTGTGTTGCTGAATCTTTTGCAATTTGTTCAATTAATAATGGAGACGTCACAGTAGAAAGATGGAGTTGGGAAGCTTTAGTCTTTAGCCACACAAACACACGGTGATTCCTTGTTTGAAATTCCTGGAGGTGAAACTTTACTATGGATCGGAGCGCGGTCAAGCAAACATGAAACACGACGGAATGTCAACCAGCAGGATCCGGTAAGAAAATTGTGGTAAAAAGTAGTTTCTTACCGGAGAAAAACTGAGCTTATGCAGTCCATAGCTGCCGTCGACTCCCCTGAGACGTTGGCGTCAACACACCCGTGGACGTACACCTCCGACTATCAGGTACTATTTCACTAAAACACTAGCAACACAATAAAAAGATAAGGGATTTCCCAGAATTATCCTAGTAAATGTGTCTAAAAACAACAGAATCCGTTCCAATCCAATCGCGTTTTTTTTTTAAACTTATTTTTTTTATCATTTTTTTTTTCTAGTCCGTCGCTATCAATATCCTCAAACACGAATCTTTCATCCTCGCTCAAATTAATGGGGAAATTCTCGTTTTCTCGGTCTAAATAGCTCTTGCTGGTGGAGGCTCCCATTATAAACAATGTGAGGATGTGAGGAGCCCTCACACCGGTGACGTCATCATCTGCTACTTCCGGTACAGGCAAGACTTTTTATGAGCGACCAAAAGTTGCGAACTTTATCGTGGATGTTCTCTACTAAATCCTTTCAGCAAAAATCAGGCAATATCGCCAAATGATCAAGTATGACACATAGAATGGACCTGCTATCCCCGTTTAAATAAGAAAATCTAATTTCAGTAGGCCTTTAAAGGCCTACTAAAACCCGCTACTACCGACCACGCAGTCTGATAGTTTATATATCAATGATGAAATATTAACATTGCAACACATGCCAATACGGCCGCTTTAGTTTACTGAATAACAGTTTTAAATTTCCCGGGAGTTTCGTCTTGAAAACGTCGTGTAATGATGACGTGTACGCAAGACGTCACGGGTTTTTAGGAAGTATGAGCGCTGCACACACACACAGCTAAAAGTCGTCTGCTTTAACGGCATAATTACACAGTATTTTGGACATCTGTGTTGCTGAATCTTTTGCAATTTGTTCAATTAATATTGGAGAAGTCAAAGTAGAAAGATGGAGTTGGGAAGCTTTAGTCTTTAGCCACACAAACACACGGTGATTCCTTGTTTGAAATTCCTAGAGGTGAAACTTTACTATGGATCAGAGCGCGGTCAAGCAAACATGAATCAAGACGGAATGTCAACCAGCAGGTTTCGGTGAGAAAATTGTGGTAAAAAGTAGCTTCTTACCGGAGAAAAGCTGAGCTTGTGCCGTCCATGCAGCTGCCGTCGACTCCCCTGAGACATTGGCGTCAACACACCCATGGAGACACCCTTCCGACTATCAGGTACTATTTAACTCACTAAAACACTAGCAACACAATAGAAAGATAAGGGATTTCCCAGAATTATCCTAGTAAATGTGTCTAAAAACATCAGAACCCGTCACAATGCAATCACGTTTTTTTTTTTTCCTTTTTTTTTTCTAGTCCGTCGATATCAATATCCTCAAACACAAATCTTTCATCCTCGCTCAAATTAATGGGGAAATTGCTGTTTTTCTCGGTCTGAATAGCTCTTGCCGATGGAGGCTCACATTATAAACAATGTGAGGAGCCCTCACACCGGTGACGTCATTGCCTGCTACTTCCGGTAAAGCAGTGGTCCCCAACCACCGGGCCGCGGCTGGTACCGGACCGCGACTGGTACCAGGCCGCAGAAGAATGTTTTATTAATTTTTATTATTTTTTTTAATAAAAAATACAATTTTTTTATTAAAACAACATAAAAAACACAAGGTACACTTACAATTAGTGCATGAACCCCACAAAAAACTCCCTTTTTCATGACAAGGGAAAAAAAAGAAAGAAAGAAAAAAAAAAAAATTAAAATAAAATCAAATCCCCCAAACCCCAGGACCCCCCCCCCCCCCCTCCCCCCCTCTCCCCCCACCCCCGGGCCGCGGGCCAAATTATCAAGCGTTGAGCGGTCCGCAGCTACAAAAAGGTTGGGGACCACTGCGGTAAAGGCAAGGCTTTTTTATTAGCGACCAAAAGTTGCAAACTTTATCGTGGATGTTCTCTACTAAATCCTTTCAGCAAAAATATGGCAATATCGCAAAATGATCAAGTATGACACATAGAATGGACCTGCTATCCCCGTTTAAATAAGAAAATCTCATTTCTGTAGGCTTTTAATATTATGTCGCTGACATGGTCCCGAACATCGTCCTTCATTAGTGATTCCTAAAGCCCCAAAAAAAGTCTGCGGGCTATAGAGCGTTTTCCGTTCGGGCTCCAGTACTCTGGAATGCCCTCCCGGTAACAGTTCGAGATGCTACCTCAGTAGAAGCATTTAAGTCTCACCTTAAAACTCATCTGTATACTCTAGCCTTTAAATAGACCTCCTTTTTAGACCAGTTGATCTGCCGCTTCTTTTCTTTTTTCTCCTATGCCCCCCCTCCCTTGTGGAGGGGGTCCGGTCCGATGACCATGGATGAAGAACTGGCTGTCCAGAGTCGAGACCCAGGATGGACCGCTCGTCGGGACCCAGGATGGACCGCTCGCCTGTGTATCGGTTGGGGACATCTCTACGCTGCTGATCCGCCTCCGCTTGGGATGGTTTCCTGTGGACGGGACTCTCGCTGCTGTCTTGGATCCGCTTTGAACTGAACTCTCGCGGCTGTGTTGGAGCCACTATGGATTGAACTTTCACAGTATCATGTTAGACCCGCTCCACATCCATTGCTTTCGGTCCCCTAGAGGGGGGGGGGTTGCCCACATCTGAGGTCCTCTCCAAGGTTTCTCATAGTCAGCATTGTCACTGGCGTCCCACTGGATGTGAATTCTCCCTGCCCACTGGGTGTGAGTTTTCCTTGCCCTTTTGTGGGTTCTTCCGAGGATGTTGTAGTCGTAATGATTTGTGCAGTCCTCTGAGACATTTGTGATTTGGGGCTATATAAATAAACATTGATTGATTGATTCATTCATTCATTTCCCAGTGAATAATCTAATGATAAAATGCAGACTTTTCTATCAGTGTATATGTTTGACAGCCTAAAAGCATCCGAGGGGTTTTGAACTTGATCGAAACGTAGCTGGAGCGAATCCCCATGCGTCGTTCGATTCCTCGGTTTGCGGTGCCATTAATCAAGCCGTGGCGCCGTGGCGAGCATGTGTCAGGCGGGTCCGGCTCGGTAATTAACAAACCCATCAGCGCTCTCACGCGAGCGAGCTCTCCTCTCGCGGCGTCTAATTAC
>NC_084620.1:1867980-1902980 GCF_033978795.1 Nerophis ophidion
TGGTTAAAACCATTATTAATATATATTTTTCTCACAAGCCTTACAGAATGAGAGTGGCCTCAGAATCCTCAAAATGACAAAGATGTTTGTTACTCCAGTGCAATAAATGTAAATGTTGCCACTGTTATTTGGCCGATAAATTCTAGCGACCAAATTTTTTGACTGTAAAATCTGCTGACTTCTTTCTACGGTGCAAAACTTAAGCGTCTAAAAGCCCTAAGGGCAGTCTCATATTTTATTTCCGAACCCTAACCCTGAGTGGAAATATCGTGAACCTGATGATATTTATTATTCATACAAATGAGTGTGTGAGTAGCATTATGCGCTCAATAATCTCATTAGCAATGTGTACTTCTGTACAATCACTGTAATGCTCACCACCCCACAAACCAAGAGCCCACCCCACTATTTAAAGGCCTACTGAAACCCACAACTACCCACTGATAGTTTATATATCAATGATGAAATATTAACATTGCAACACATGCCAATATGGCCGCTTTAGTTTACTAAATTGCAATTTTAAATTTCCCGCGAAGTGCCATCCATCATCATCCATCATCTTCCGCTTATCCGAGGTCGGGTCACGGGGGCAACAGCCTAAGCAGGGAAACCCAGACTTCCCTCTCCCCAGCCACTTCGTCTAGCTCTTCCTGGGGGATCCCGAGGCGTTCCCAGGCCAGCCGGGAGACATAGTCTTCCCAACGTGTCCTGGGTCTTCCCCGTGGCCTCCTACCGGTTGGACGTGCCCTAAACACCTCCTTAGGGAGGCGTTCGGGTGGCATCCTGACCAGATGCCCGAACCACCTCATCTGGCTCCTCTCCATGTGGAGGAGCAGCGGCTTTACTTTGAGTTCCTCCCGGATGGCAGAGCTTCTCACCCTATCTCTAAGGGAGAGCCCCGCCACACGGCGGAGGAAACTCATTTCGGCTGCTTGTACCCGTGATCTTATCCTTTCGGTCATGACCCAAAGCTCATGACCATAGGTGAGGATGGGAACGTAGATCGACCGGTAAATTGAGAGCTTTGCCTTCCGGCTCAGCTCCTTCTTCACCACAACGGATCGGTACAACGTCCGCATTACTGAAGACGCCGCACCGATCCGCCTGTCGATCTCACGATCCACTCTTCCTTCACTCGTGAACAAGACTCCTAGGTACTTGAACTCCTCCACTTGGGGCAGGGTCTCCTCCCCAACCCGGAGATGGCACTCCACCCTTTTCCGGGCGAGAACCATGGACTCGGACTTGGAGGTGCTGATTCTCATTCCGGTCGCTTCACACTCGGCTGCGAACCGATCCAGCGAGAGCTGAAGATCCCGGTCAGATGAAGCCATCAGGACCACATCATCTGCAAAAAGCAGAGACCTAATCCTGCGGTTACCAAACCGGAACCCCTCAACGCCTTGACTGCGCCTAGAAATTCTGTCCATAAAAGTTATGAACAGAATCGGTGACAAAGGACAGCCTTGGCGGAGTCCAACCCTCACTGGAAATGTGTTCGGGTTAGGGTCTACATGTGCTTTGTGGACTTGGAGAAGGCATTGGACCGTGTCCCTCGGGAAGTCCTGTGGGGAGTGCTCAGAGAGTATGGGGTATCGGACTGTCTTATTGTGGCGGTCCGTTCCCTGTACGATCAGTGCCAGAGCTTGGTCCCGCGAAGTGTCCTGTTGAAAACGTCGCGGAATGCTGACGTGTACGCGTGACGTCACGGACTGTTAGGAAATATTAGCGCTGCGCACACACACAGCTAAAAGTCGTCTGCTTTAACCGCATAATTACGCAGTATTTTGGACATCTGTGTTGCTGAATCTTTTGCAATTTGTTCAATTAGTATTGGAGAAGTCAAAGTAGAAAGATGGAGTTGGGAAGCTTTGGCCGTTAGCCACACAAACACACGGTGATTCAAGCGAACATGGATCCCGACCACTAGTCAACCAGCAGTTTTCGGTGAGAAAATTGTGGTAAAAAGTCGCCACGTACCGGAGATCAATCAATCAATCAATCAATGTTTATTTATATAGCCCCAAATCACAAATGTCTCAAAGGACTGCACAAATCATTACGACTACAACATCCTCGGAAGAACCCACAAAAGGGCAAGGAAAACTCACACCCAGTGGGCAGGGAGAATTCACATCCAGTGGGACGCCAGTGACAATGCTGACTATGAGAAACCTTGGAGAGGACCTCAGATGTGGGCAACCCCCCCCCTCTAGGGGACCGAAAGCAATGGATGTCGAGCGGGTCTAACATGATACTGTGAAAGTTCAATCGATAGTGGCTCCAACACAGCCGCGAGAGTTTAGTTCAAAGCGGATCCAAGACAGCAGCGAGAGTCCCGTCCACAGGAAACCATCTCAAGCGGATCAGCAGCGTAGAGATGTCCCCAACCGATACAGGCGAGCGGTCCATCCTGGGTCCCGACGAGCGGTCCATCCTGGGTCTCGACTCTGGACAGTCAGTACTTCATCCATGGTCATCGGACCGGACCCCCTCCACAAGGATCAGCTGAGCTTGTGCCGTCTGTACAGCTGCCGTCGATTTCCATCAGACACTGGCCTCGACTATAAGGTACCATCAGGAACGGCGTGGCGAAGTGGGAGAGTGGCCGTACACAACCCGGGGGTCCCTGGTTCAATCCCCACCTAGTACCAACCTCGTCACGTCCGTTGTGCCCCGAGCAAGACACTTCACCCTTGCTCCGGATGGGTGCTGGTTAGCTCCTTGCATGGCAGCTCCCTCCATCAGTGTGTGAATGGGTAAATGTGGAAGTAGTGTCAAAGCGCTTTGAATACCTTGAAGGTAGAAAAGCGCTATACAAGTACAACCCATTTATTATGTTAGATCCACTATGGACTGGACTTTCACAATATTATGCTAGATCCACTCGACGTCCATTGCACCAGTCGCCCACATCTGCGGTCCTCTCCAAGGTTTCTCATTCTCATCCCACTGGGTTGAGTTTTTCCTTGCCGTGATGTGGGATCTGAACCGATGATGTTGTTGTGGCTTGTGCAGCCCTTTGAGACACTTGTGATTTGGGGCTGTATAAATAAACATTGATTGATTGTACAGTATTAAATTGCATGAAAATGGAAGTTTGGCTCCTGTGTGTGATCCATCCATTTTTTGTCTTTAGCCCTGCTTGCCTCGTTGTCTCATCCTGTCTTGTTTTACTTTCTTGTTGCCTCTTATGCTCTCCAAAATCTCAACAACGGAATCGATCAACTGGCTTCTCAACAAAATTGACAAGTTCTCGGGTCGAGGGGAACCTGTCAAAGCGCTTTGAATACCTTGAAGGTAGAAAAGCGCTATACTAGTACAACCCATTTATCATTTATTAAACTCACTAAAACACTAGAAACACAATAGAAAGATAAGGGATTTCCCAGAATTATTGTCACGACTTGAACAGGACTCTGGACACAGATGCAGGAGTATGAAAACAAATATATATTTTGAACAAGGGAAAGGGTCCAAAATGGGAGAAACTTAACAGTTTATCAAAAGCTGAGCTTACCTAACCTAAAAACTAACAAAATCTCAATGAACTCAAAACGCTCCAGCAGCGGAGGGAAAAAAGGTGCAGAGAGGAGACTATGCAAAATATAACAAAAATGGCTCCAAGGGATGCAATGCTAAACAACTCAATCAATCAATCAATGTTTACTTATATAGCCCTAAATCACTAGTGTCTCAAAGGGCTGCACAAACCACTACGACATCCTCGGTAGGCCCACATAAGGGCAAGGAAAAACTCACACCCATTGGGACGTCGGTGACAATGATGACTATGAGAACCTTGGAGAGGAGGAAAGCAATGGATGTCGAGCGGGTCTAACATGATATTGTGAAAGTTCAATCCATAATGGATCCAACACAGTCGCGAGAGTCCAGTCCAAAGCGGATCCAACACAGCAGCGAGAGTCCCGTTCACAGCGGAGCCAGCAGGAAACCATCCCAAGCGGAGGCGGATCAGCATCGCAGAGATGTCCCCAGCCGATGCACAGGCAAGCGGTACATGGCCACCGGATCGGACCGGACCCCCTCCACAAGGGAGAGTGGGACATAGAAGAAAAAGAAAAGAAACGGCAGATCAACTGGTCTAAAAAGGGAGTCTATTTAAAGGCTAGAGTATACAAATGAGTTTTAAGATGAGACTTAAATGCTTCTACTGAGGTGGCATCTCGAACTGTTACCGGGAGGGCATTCCAGAGTACTGGAGCCCGAACGGAAAACGCTCTATAGCCCGCAGACTTTTTTTGGGCTTTGGGCCGCCATTTTGGAACTAATCTTACCTGACAAAAAGGGTACATAGAACGTGGCGATGGCTGTGAACATGGATCTCTGGAGGTACGCACATGAAGTAACGAGACACTCTGGCACAAGACAATCAATCAATCAATCAATGTTTACTTATATAGCCCTAAATCACTAGTGTCTCAAAGGGCTGCACAAACCACCACGACATCCTCGGTAGGAAAACTCACACCCAGTGGGACATCGGTGACAATAATGACCCAGTGGGACGTCGGTGACAATGATGACTATGAGAACCTTGGAGAGGAGGAAAGCAATGGATGTCGAGCGGGTCTAACATGATACTGTGAAAGATCAATCCACAATGGATCCAACACAGTCGCGAGAGTCCAGTCCAAAGCGGATCCAACACAGCAGCGAGAGTCCCGTTCACAGCGGAGATAGCAGGAAACCATCCCAAGCGGAGGCGGATCAGCATCGCAGAGATGTCCCCAGCCGATACACAGGCAAGCAGTACATGGCCACCGGATCGTACCGGACCCCCTCCACAAGGGAGAGTGGGACATAGAAGAAAAAGAAAAGAAACGGCAGATCAACTGGTCTAAAAAGGGAGTCTATTTAAAGGCTAGAGTATACAAATGAGTTTTAAGATGAGACTTAAATGCTTCTACTGAGGTGGCATCTCGAACTGTTACCGGGAGGGCATTCCAGAGTACTGGAGCCCGAACGGAAAACGCTCTATAGCCCGCAGACTTTTTTTGGGCTTTGGGCCGCCATTTTGGAACTAATCTTACCTGAGAAAAAGGGTACATAGAACGTGGCGATGGCTGTGAACATGGATCTCTGGAGGTACGCACATGAAGTAACGAGACACTCTGGCACAAGACAATCAATCAATCAATCAATGTTTACTTATATAGCCCTAAATCACTAGTGTCTCAAAGGGCTGCACAAACCACCACGACATCCTCGGTAGGAAAACTCACACCCAGTGGGACATCGGTGACAATGATGACTATGAGAACCTTGGAGAGGAGGAAAGCAATGGATGTCGAGCGGGTCTAACATGATACTGTGAAAGCTCAATCCATAATGGATCCAACACAGTCGCGAGAGTCCAGTCCAAAGCGGATCCAACACAGCAGCGAGAGTCCCGTTCACAGCGGAGCCAGCAGGAAACCATCCCAAGCGGAGGCGGATCAGCATCGCAGAGATGTCCCCAGCCGATACACAGGCGAGCGGTACATGGCCACCGGATCGGACCGGACCCCCTCCACAAGGGAGAGTGGGACATAGGAGAAAAAGAAAAGAAACGGCAGATCAACTGGTCTAAAAAGGGAGTATATTTAAAGGCTAGAGTATACAAATGAGTTTTAAGATGAGACTTAAATGCTTCTACTGAGGTGGCATCTCGAACTGTTACCGGGAGGGCATTCCAGAGTACTGGAGCCCGAACGGAAAACGCTCTATAGCCCGCAGACTTTTTTTGGGCTTTGGGCCGCCATTTTGGAACTAATCTTACCTGACAAAAAGGGTACATAGAACTGTGAACATGGATCGCTGGAGGTACGCACATGAAGTAACGAGACACTCTGGCACAAGACAAGAGGAGGACGAGACATTTCTACACACGAGGGAGTGTGACACAGGTGGGCGCAATCAAAGTGACGTCAGACCGGTGAAACAGGAGGAAGGGCAAGTGATCTGAAACGAGAGGGAGAGTTAACTTTTCAAAATAAAACAGGAAATGATAAGACCACATGACACCAGACTAAAACCAGACAAGACTTCACCCAGGTGTGACAATTCCATCCATCCATCCATCATCTTCCGCTTATCCGAGGTCGGGTCACGGGGGCAGCAGCCCAAGCAGGGAAGCCCAGACTTCCCTATCTCCAGCCACTTCGTCTAGCTCTTCCCGGGGGATCCCGAGGCGTTCCCAGGCCAGCCGGGAGACATAGTCTTCCCAACGTGTCCTTGGTCTTCCCCGTGGCCTCCTACCGGTTGGACGTGCCCTAAACACCTCCCTAGGGAGGCGTTCGGGTGGCATCCTGACCAGATGCCCGAACCACCTCATCTGGCTCCTCTCCATGTGAAGGAGCAGCGGCTTTACTTTGAGTTCCTCCCGGATGGCAGAGCTTCTCACCCTATCTCTAAGACTTCTATGGAATTACAACAAAATGAACCCAGATTTCCCTCACCTGGACGTGGGTCTGGAGCCAGGCCCGGAGTTGGGGCACGATGGCGAGCGCCTGGTGGTCGGGCCTGTCCCCATGGGGCCCGGCCGGGCACAGCCCGAAGAGGCAACGTGGGTCACCCCTCCAATGGGCTCACCACTCATAGGAGGGGCCATAGAGGTCGGGTGCAATGTGAGCTGGGCGGCAGCCGAAGGCAGGGCACTTGGCGGTCCGATCCTCGGCTACAGAAGCTAGCTCTTGGGACGTGGAACGTCACCTCACTAGGGGGGAAGGAGCCTGAGCTAGTGCGCGAGGTAGAGAAGTTCCGGCTGGATATAGTCGGACTCACCTCGACGCACAGCAAGGGCTCTGGAACCAGTTCTCTCGAGAGGGATTGGACCCTCTTCCACTCTGGCGTTGCCGGCAGTGAGAGGCGACGGGCTGGGGTGGCAATTCTCGTTGCCCATGGTGTGACAATTATCCTAGTAAATGTCTCTTAAAACATCTGAATCTGTCCCAATGCAATCGCCTTTTTTTTTTTTACCTGATTTTTTTTTCCCTTTTTTTTTTCTCGAGCCCTTCGTTATCAATATCCTCAAACACGAATCTTTTAACCTCGCTCAAATTAATGGGGAAATTGTCGTTTTCTCGGTCCGAATAACTGTTTTTGTTGGAGCCCTCAACGGGTGACGTCATCGTCTGCGACTTCCGGTACAGGCAAGGCTTTTCTATTAGCGACCAAAAGTTGAGAACTTTATCGTGGATGTTCTCTACTAAATCCTTTCAGCAAAAATATGGCAATATCGCGAAATGATCAAGTATGACACATAGAATATACCTGCTATCCCCGTTTAAATAATAAAATCTCATTTCAGTAGGCCTTTAAGGGGAACATTTCCAAAAACGGGGGCGGTATAGCTCGGTTGGTAGAGTGGCCGTGCCAGCAACTTGAGGGTTCCAGGTTCGATCCCCGCTTCCGCCATCCGAGTCAGTGCCATTGTGTCCTTGGGCGAGACACTTTACCCACCTGCTCCCGGTGCCACCCACACTGGTTTAAATGTAACTTAGATATTGGGTTTCACTATGTAAAAGCGCTTTGAGTCACTGGAGAAAAGCGCTATATAAATGTAGCCGAGTGTCCTGGGTTCGCATAATTTGGGTACTGATAAAATGAAATAATAAAAGGGAGTCATGAGAGCAGGTCCGGTCTCCACCACTTTATTGTTCCCTTCTTTACACCTATCTCCATACCCATCCATCACCTTCTTCAACAACCCACCTTTATATAGACCTCTTACGTCACAGCCTTACGGCAACACTGGAGGGACACCCTGAACTGTTTGTTACATACGTCCCCCCCTCAATTAGAAACGTCCCCGTTTCATCACAAACAAATAGGTAACAAACAAGGGGAAATAGAACAGAGAAAAGAAAAAAAAATTCAAAATTCACAATAAATCAACAATATATTTTTTTTTTACACCGTATTGCATAGGCTAACACACTGGCCCCTCAAAACATGCAAAAACTCCCAGATGCGAAGGATGTCACTCCAACCGCCCCATTTGTAAGATAGTTCAATTATGTGGAGGAGGTCGCCCCCTGCGAGATAGTCCGATGGTGCGCAGGAGGTTACCCCTGTCACCCCCTGCGAGATAGTCTGAGGGTGCGCAGGAGGTTACCCCTGTCACCCCCTGCGAGATAGTCCGATGGTGCGCAGGAGGTTACCCCTGTCACCCCCTGCGAGATAGTCCGATGGTGCGCAGGAGGTTACCCCTGTCACCCCCTGCGAGATAGTCTGATGGTGCGCAGGAGGTTACCCCTGTCACCCCCTGCGAGATAGTCCGATGGTGCGCAGGAGGTCGCTCCAGTGACCCCCTGCAAGATAGTCCGATGGTGCGCAGGAGGTTACCCCTGTCACCCCCTGCGAGATAGTCCGATGGTGCGCAGGAGGTCGCTCCAGTGACCCCCTGCAAGATAGTCCGATGGTGCGCAGGAGGTTACCCCTGTCACCCCCTGCGAGATAGTCCGATGGTGCGCAGGAGGTCGCTCCAGTGACCCCCTGCAAGATAGTCCGATGGTGCGCAGGAGGTTACCCCTGTCACCCCCTGCGAGATAGTCCGATGGTGCGCAGGAGGTCGCTCCAGTGACCCCCTGCAAGATAGTCCATTTGTGAGATAGTTCGTTTATGACGCTCCATCATGCCATCCGACTTGGGGTTATAGGCAGTGGTGCGCGTCCTTTTTTTTCAAGCAACATACAGAGTCTAATTGAAGGGGAAACACCCTGGGGCCCCCACGGCCCCCATGGGAACCTCCGGGCCACATCCAGAACGTCCATGACCACCCTCCGGGTGGGCCGACAAACCTGGGACCCGCCCACGGGGACGTTAAGGGCACCGACGGGTCCGACACGCTCTGTACTTCTCACGCCACCGTCGGCGGTCTCTCAGCGCGAAGGGCCAGCAGCAAGACCGCGGGAACGCCTCCGCAACCAGCCGGGCCACGCCCGCAGCAAACACCTCCACGCTCTCTCCCGGAGCACGCACACTCGCCGACAGGTTGGCCCCGAACCGGTCCATTGTCTTTGTTTAAAAGCTGCCCCCAGTCTCCCACGGGACGAGTTGGGAGGATCCGAAAATCCTCACCAGCTCCTGGTTGCAGTCGGCTCCCTCCGTCGGTGAAAGGAGCGGTTAAACAAAAAGTCCACTTTCGACATCCATGCCGTGTGAGTGTCCGTCAAACAGCGCCTCCGGGCTTAAAAAGAGCCGTGGTCACCACACCACGTGTCCGCAAAATGGCCGGGAAGCTTAGCAGCTAACTCGAAACTCACGTGTCCCGTGTAAAACTTTCTTCTTTTTTTTTTTTTCAACACAGCAGTTAAAATAATCCCACCGCTGCCACCAATGTAGCCGAGTGTCCTGGGTTCGCATAATTTGGGTACTGATAAAATAAAATAATAAAAGGGAGTCATGAGAGCAGGTCCGGTCTCCACCACTTTATTGTTCCCTTCTTTACACCTATCTCCATACCCATCTATCACCTTCTTCAACAACCCGCCCTTATATAGACCTCTTACGTCACAGCCTTACGGCAACACTGGAGGAACTGTTTGTTACATAAACATAATTCACTTCACTTCACACTTCACAAAAACGGTGGTACTCTGATGTTTGTTTTCCAACGCAGGAAGCGAAGGTTGCCATGCTGCTGAACCACAGTAGCTAGAGGGAACCAACCAGACCCTGCCTGGTGCTCCTCAAGGGGGATTATCAAGTTAATTAATTCATATGATTTACCAGCTGACAAATTAGCCTTGCAATGGGATCAAGCCCGAGCCTCATAAGTTTCAATTAGCACGTTATTCCATGTGCAAGCTAATGCTACCACAGAGGCCAACCCAGACCCAACAAGTACCTAAGAAGACGGACTGCAATGTTTCACTGTTATCGAACGTGGCCGCGACACAGAAGCTCCATGGGGTAAAAAACTAAAAATGAGGGTCATCGTGTTAGCGTATTAACCTCCGGCCCGGTGATGCGACCCCCAGGACGGGCGTAATGAAGCCTTGTCTGCCCCCGGCAAGGATGCTCTGGAACCGGGATTCGACTTTAACTTTCATTTAGTGCCACATTAAAAATGTAAGCATGTCTCCCGCTAGCCTTAGGCCACTTTTTGCATGAAAGTCCGACATCTTTTTGGGGAGCTTTTAGCTTCAGCACAATTATAAAGAAAACTGGCCTTGCAGCTGAAACTCATTGCGATGCAGAAATGCACCCTTTTCCTAAAGCCCAAATTGGAAGAAAACAAGGAAAATCCATCAATCCATCCATTTTCTACTGATTGTCCCTTATTGGGTCTCAGGGGGTGCTGGAGCCTATCTCAGCTGCACACTTGCGGAAGGTGGGGGACACCCTGGACAAGTCGCCACCTCATGGCAGGGCCAACACAGATAGACAGACAACATTCACACTCACATTCACACACTAGGGCCCATTTAGCTTTTACCTAATCCATCCATCCATTTTTCTACTGCTTGTCCCGTTCGGGGTTGCGGAGGGTGCTGGAGCCTGTCTCAGCTGCACACTTGCGGAAGGCGGCCTACACTCTGGACAAGTCGCCACCTCCTCACAGGGCCAACACAGATAGACAGACAACATTCACACTCACATTCACACACTAGGGCCAATTTAGCTTTTACCTAATCCATCCATCCATTTTTCTACTGCTTGTCCCGTTCGGGGTTGCGGGGGGTGCTGGAGCCTGTCTCAGCTGCATACAGGCGGTAGGCGGGGGAACACCCTGGACAAGTCACCACCTCATCGCAGGGCCAACACAGATAGACAGACAACATTCACACTCACATTCACACACTAGGGCCAATTTAGCTTTTACCTAATCCATCCATCCATTTTTCTACCGCTTGTCCCGTTCGGGGTTGCAGGGGGTGCTGGAGCCTGTCTCAGCTGCACACTTGCGGAAGGCGGGGGACACCCTGGACAAGTCGCCACCTCATCGCAGGGCCAACACAGATAGACAGACAACATTCACACTCACATTCACACACTAGGGACGATTTAGCTTTTACCTAATCCATCCATCCATTTTTCTACCGCTTGTTTGGGGTTGCGGGGGGTGCTGGAGCCTGTCTCAGCTGCATACAGGCGGTAGGCGGGGGAACACCCTGGACAAGTCACCATCTCATCACAGGGCCAACACAGATAGACAGACAACATTCACACTCACATTCACACACAAGGGCCAATTTAGCTTTTACCTAATCCATCCATCCATTTTTCTACCGCTTGTTCGGGGTTGCGGGGGGTGCTGGAGCCTGTCTCAGCTGCATACAGGCGGTAGGCGGGGGTACACCCTAGACAAGTCACCACCTCATCGCAGGGCCAACACAGATAGACAGACAACATTCACACTCACATTCACACACTAGGGACCATTTAGCTTTTACCTAATCCATCCATCCATTTTTCTACCGCTTGTCCCGTTCGGGGTTGCAGGGGGTGCTGGAGCCTGTCTCAGCTGCACACTTGCGGAAGGTGGGGTACACCCTGGACAAGTCACCACTTCATCACAGGGCCAACACAGATAGACAGACAACATTCACACTCACATTCACACACTAGGGACCATTTAGCTTTTACCTAATCCATCCATCCATTTTTCTACCGCTTGTTCGGGGTTGCGGGGGGTGCTGGCGCCTGTCTCAGCTGCATACAGGCGGTAGGCGGGGGAACACCCTGGACAAGTCACCACCTCATCGCAGGGCCAACACAGATAGACAGACAACATTCACACTCACATTCACACACTAGGGCCCATTTAGCTTTTACCTAATCCATCCATCCATTTTTCTACCACTTGTCCCGTTCGGGGTTGCAGGGGGTGCTGGAGCCTGTCTCAGCTGCACACTTGCGGAAGGTGGGGGACACCCTGGACAAGTCACCACCTCATCGCAGGGCCAACACAGATAGACAGACAACATTCACACTCACATTCACACACTAGGGCCCATTTAGCTTTTACCTAATCCATCCATCCATTTTTCTACCGCTTGTTCGGGGTTGCGGGGGGTGCTGGCGCCTGTCTCAGCTGCATACAGGCGGTAGGCGGGGGGACACCCTGGACAAGTCGCCACCTCATCACAGGGCCAACACAGATAGACAGACAACATTCACACTCACATTCACACACTAGGGACCATTTAGCTTTTACCTAATCCATCCATCCATTTTTCTACCGCTTGTTCGGGGTTGCGGGGGGTGCTGGAGCCTGTCTCAGCTGCATACAGGCGGTAGGCGGGGGAACACCCTGGACAAGTCACCACCTCATCGCAGGGCCAACACAGATAGACAGACAACATTCACACTCACATTCACACACTAGGGCCCATTTAGCTTTTACCTAATCCATCCATCCATTTTTCTACCGCTTGTCCCGTTCGGGGTTGCAGGGGGTGCTGGAGCCTGTCTCAGCTGCATACAGGCAGTAGGCGGGGGAACACCCTGGACAAGTCACCACCTCATCGCAGGGCCAACACAGATAGACAGACAACATTCACACTCACATTCACACACTAGGGCCCATTTAGCTTTTACCTAATCCATCCATCCATTTTTCTACCGCTTGTCCCGTTCGGGGTTGCGGGGGGTGCTGGAGCCAGTCTCAGCTGCACACTTGCGGAAGGTGGGGGACACCCTGGACAAGTCGCCACCTCATCACAGGGCCAACACAGATAGACAGACAACATTCACACTCACATTCACACACTAGGGCCCATTTAGCTTTTACCTAATCCATCCATCCATTTTTCTACCGCTTGTTCGGGGTTGCGGGGGGTGCTGGAGCCTGTCTCAGCTGCAAACAGGCGGTAGGCGGGGGAACACCCTGGACAAGTCACCACCTCATGGCAGGGCCAACACAGATAGACAGACAACATTCACACTCACATTCACACACTAGGGACCATTTAGCTTTTACCTAATCCATCCATCCATTTTTCTACCGCTTGTCCCGTTCGGGGGTGCAGGGGGTGCTGGAGCCTGTCTCAGCTGCACACTTGCGGAAGGTGGGGGACACCCTGGACAAGTCACCACCTCATCGCAGGGCCAACACAGATAGACAGACAACATTCACACTCACATTCACACACTAGGGCCCATTTAGTGTTGCCAATCAACTTATCCCCAGGGGCAAAATGCAAACTCCACACAGAAAGATCCCGAGCCCAGGATCAAACCCAGGACCTTTGTATTGTGAGGCACACGTAGTAACCCTTGCCCAACTGTTATGCCAACAAAGAAAATAAATAGCAAAAATACATTTTAAATGATCATAGCACACTCAAATATTTACAAATTCAGGAAAATAATCAATTATTCAATATGATAACATAATAATACAAACCAATTTAGCGGTTTAGCTCGGTTGGTAGAGTGGCCGTGCCAGCAACTTGAGGGTTGCAGGTTCGATTCCCGCTTCCGCCATCCTAGTCACTGCCGATGTGTCCTTGGGCAAGACACTTTACCCACCTGCTCCCAGTGCCACCCACACTGGTTTGAATGTAACTTAGATATTGGGTTTCACTATGTAAAGCGCTTAGAGTCACTAGAGAAAAAGCGCTATATAAATATAATTCACTTCACTTCACAATTAAAAAAAATAATGGTAGAAACTTAAATAAAAGACATGCACCTGGGGATAGGTTGATTGGCGACACAAAATTGACCCTAGTGTGTGAATGTTGTCTGTCTATCCGTGTTGGCCCTGCGATGAGGTGGCAACTTGTCCAGGGTGTACCCCGCCTTCCGCCCGTTGTAGCTGAGATAGGCGCCAGCGCCCCCCGCGACCCCGAAAGGGAATAAGCGGTAGAAAATGGAAAAAATGGATGGACTTAAATAAAACAAAACAAAAAGATAATCTAACATAATAATAAAACAACGAAGACAAAATGTCACACCGCGGTGAGGGATGTCTTGTGTTGTTTTTTTCTGTCTCGTGATTTGCATGTTTTATTTTGAAAAGCAATTCCTCTCGTTTCAGATCACGCGCCCTTCCTCTTGTGTCACCAGTCTGACGTCATTCCTGACCCTTGATTGTTTCCACCTGTTTCCCATTACCCTCATGTTCCATATAAGCTTATGCCTCCCCCTGTTCTGTTCTGCCAGATTTTCTCGAGCTTCCGTGCCTGTCTTGCGTCCATGTTCATAAATGGGTTGTACTTGTATAGCGCTTTTCTACCTTCAAGGTACTCAAAGCGCTTTGACACTACTTCCACATTTACCCATTCACACACACATTCACACACTGATGGAGGGAGCTGCCATGCAAGGCGCCAACCAGCACCCATCAGGAGCAAGGGTGAAGTGTCTTGCTCAGGACACAACGGACGTGACGAGGTTGGTTCTAGGTGGGATTTGAACCAGTGACCCTCGGGTTGTGCACGGCCACTCTTCCACTGCGCCATGCCTTGCCTTCCCCCACGTCTACTTCCTTAGATCCTGAATTCCGCTGTGATTTGGAGTTGAACTTTTTCTCCTCCTCATAGCGACTTTTCTAACCAGCCTTTGTTCTTCCGGAGTGGTTAGTTATTATTTTTTCCTAACGATATTTCCGTCCTCGAAGTTTTTGAGTGATTTTTTTGTTTACCTTTATTAGACTAAGATCAGAGTAGATATTTTTTTATAGCAATTGTTTTCTTCCTCCTGTTGGAGCGTTTTATGTTAAGCTTTCATAACAGATACGGCGCTAATTATAGTTCGTCTTTATTTTGGTATTTTCCTCCTTTTTAGGAGTGCTTTTTGGTTGTTCCCCTTTTTGGAACTTTTTGCTGACCGTTTTTTGTTCCTTATAGATTTGGTCAATTCTGGCTCTGGAGGTTTAAGAGATTTCAAAATAAAAGGTTCATCAAGAATCTCATCTCTGGTTTTAAGTCCATTCCTTAGTCCAAGCCAGACACAAACAACAATAGTAATATAAAAACTAATGCAAAACTCCATCCATCCATTTTCTACCGCTTATTCCCTTTTGGGGTCGCGGGGGGCACTGGCGCCTATCTCAGCTACAATCGGGCGGAAGGCGGGGTACACCCTGGATGCAAAACTAAATATTAAATATGAAATATAGTGACACAGATCCACATATACAGTAAACACATCATAAACAATAAAACAATTTAAAATAGTGAGAAATCATAAATATTCTAAAATAATAATAAAACTCATCTGTATACTCTAGCCTTTAAATAGACCTCCTTTTTAGACCAGTTGATCTGCCGCTTCTTTTCTTTCTCCTATGTCCCCCCCTCCCTTGTGGAGGGGGTCCGGTCCGATGACCATGGATGAAGTACTGACTGTCCAGAGTCGAGACCCAGGATGGACCGCTCGTCGGGACCCAGGATGGACCGCTCGCCTGTATCGGTTGGGGACATCTCTACGCTGCTGATCCGCTTGAGATGGTTTCCTGTGGACGGGACTCTCACTGCTGTCTTGGAGCCACTATGGATTGAACTTTCACAGTATCATGTTAGACCCGCTCGACATCCATTGCTTTCGGTTCCCTAGAGGGGGGGGGGTTGCCCACATCTGAGGTCCTCTCCAAGGTTTCTCATAGTCAGCATTGTCACTGGCGTCCCACTGGATGTGAATTCTCCCTGCCCACTGGGTGTGAGTTTTCCTTGCCCTTTTGTGGGTTCTTCCGAGGATGTTGTAGTCGTAATGATTTGTGCAGTCCTTTGAGACATTTGTGATTTGGGGCTATATAAATAAACATTGATTGATTGATTGATAAAACAAATCATGTATAAAACAATTAATTATATAAAACTATAATTAAATTACTTAAAAATATTAAATAGGCACATATGCGTATCGAATATAATACAAAATGAAAAAAAAAAATAGGGCTATCAACGTTAATGTAGGAACTCGCATGGCTGCCGTAGTAGTGACCCCAGGATGCAGGAACCAGAAGGCCCTTCAGCAGGTAAGATTATTTTAATATGATTAACGGAGGAGAAAGCCGTCTTTCATGTAACGGTTCACAAACAATAGTCAATACTCGTGCGCTGAGGAGCAGGCGAGGCAGGCATTAATAAAAGCCTGCTGATTAGCACCAGGTGTGGCCCACATGTGCGGTCCTCTCCAAGGTTTCTCATAGTCATCATTGTCGACGTCCCACTGGGGTGAGTTTTTCCTTGCCCTTATGTGGGCTCTACCGAGGATGTTGTTGTGGTTTGTGCAGCCCTTTGAGACACTCGTGATTTAGGGCTATATAAATAAACATTGATTGATTGATAAAATAATCATGATGCATGTATGTACAAAATTGTACATATAATACAGAGCAACAAAAACTAATTTAAAAGGTTGAAAAATAATAAACTGAAACAAAGACAAATGTAAAAAAATGCTTTATAATAATAAACTGTTATACTTCCATATATCCATTTTCTACCGCTTATTCCCTTTGGGGTCGCGGGGGGCGGTGGCGCTTATCTCAGCTACAATCTGGCGAAAGGCGGGGTACACCCTGGACAAGTTGCCATCTCATCGCAGGGCCAACACAGATAAGTGATAACATACATACAAAATAATTCAAATGATTGACAAAAAAAAAAAAAAGATACAAAAAATACAATATTAGAAATAAGATCAAATAATATAAATCAGATAATATTGTTTGGCGAGTACAAACAAACGTCTACATAATATAGTACAGAACTTTAAAAACGAATTTAAAAGGCTAAAAAATAATGTATAACCTGAAATTATAAAACAAAACAATTTAAAAAATAATTGATAACATATATCCATCCATCCAATTTTCTACCGCTTATTCCCTTTGGCTTCGCGGGGGGCGCTGGTGCCTATCTCAGCTACAATCAGGCGTAAGGCGGCGTACACCCTGGACAAGTCGCCACCTCATCGCAGGGCCAACACAGATAAGTGATAACATACATACAAAATAATTCAAACGATTGACCAAAAAAGATACAAAAAATAAAATATTAGAAATAAGATCAATCAATCAATCAATGTTTATTTATATAGCCCCAAATCACAAATGTCTCAAAGGACTGCACAAATCATTACGACTACAACATCCTCGGAAGAACCCACAAAAGGGCAAGGAAAACTCACACCCAGTGGGCAGGGAGAATTCACATCCAGTGGGACGCCAGTGACAATGCTGACTATGAGAAACCTTGGAGAGGACCTCAGATGTGGGCAACCCCCCCCCTCTAGGGGACCGAAAGCAATGGATGTCTAGCGGGTCTAACATGATACTGTGAAAGTTCAATCCATAGTGGCTCCAAGACAGCAGTGAGAGTCCCGTCCACAGGAAACCATCTCAAGCGGATCAGCAGCGTAGAGATGTCCCCAACCGATACAGGCGAGCGGTCCATCCTGGGTCCCGACGAGCGGTCCATCCTGGGTCTCGACTCTGGACAGTCAGTACTTCATCCATGGTCATCGGACCGGACCCCCTCCACAAGGGAGGGGGGGACATAGGAGAAAGAAAAGAAAAGAAGCGGCAGATCAACTGGTCTAAAAAGGAGGTCTATTTAAAGGCTAGAGTATACAGATGAGTTTTAAGATGAGACTTAAATGCTTCTACTGAGGTAGCATCTCGAACTGTTACCGGGAGGGCATTCCAGAGTACTGGAGCCCGAACGGAAAACGCTCTATAGCCCGCAGACTTTTTTTGAGCTCTAGGAATCACTAATAAGCCGGAGTCTTTTGAACGCAGATTTCTTAACGGGACATACGGTACAATACAATCGGCAAGATAGGCTGGAGCTAGACCGTGATAAAATAAGATGAATAAGATGAATCAGATAATATTGTTTGGAGAGTTTGCATGTCCTCCCCGTGACTGCGTGGGTTCCCTCCGGGTACTCCGGCTTCCTCCCACTTCCAAAGACATGCACCTGGGGATAGGTTGATTGGCAACACTAAATTGGCCCTAGTGTGTGAATGTGAGTGCGAAAGTTGTCTGTTTATCTGTGTTGGCCCTGCGATGAGGTGGCGACTTGTCCAGGGTGTACCCCGCCTTCCGCCCGATTGTAACTGAGATAGGCGCCAGTGCCCCCCGCGACCCCGAAAGGGAATAAGCGGTAGAAAATGGATGGATGGATGGAGTACAAACACACTGGGGACCACAAGCCGATTATGATGGAGGCCCCTTGAGCGCCCCCATGTGATAAAAGGAATACATGACATCACCTGCAGGACCGCTTGTTGCTGTGTTTGGCAGTGGAATTACAAAGCGACATACTAGAAAGTGACGCATCTTGAATAACAATCGTGTGTTTATCATTGGAGCGTTTATGAAGTTTCATCGTCTCAAAGAAGAAACGGAATGAAGGAATACGACCACGTCCCTGAAGAAAAACGTACACAGCGCAAAATCCAAGTCTTTTGTTCTTGTTCCTAAAGTCGTGTGGAACAAAGCCACGAGTGTGTGTGTGTGTGTGTGTGTGGGGGGAGGGTGCGGGAGGGGGGCGGGAGGGGGGGTGTTGTTGAAGGTTACGCTGAAGGCCTCGCGGGCTGACTAACAGACACGTTATTAAACGCTGAAGAAGAAAACAACCTCCTCCTAAAGGGGCCTTTTGAAGTCGCACTGGGATGCTTGTCTTCATTGTTATTTCATCAACTTACGCCATTCTCATCTTTCCAGCGGCGACAAAAAAGAAAACGCATTGATATCAATCATTTTTTTTTACCCGCACGGCAGAAACTACATCAACAAATCCGGGCGACTGAACAGAGGCTGAGGGACGGGTCAGTTCCCCGGAGACCTGACGAACGGCAGTTGTGCCCCCCCCCCCTACCTCTTTGTTGCGTCATCGAGATAAATGGCTGACCCGCGTTGCTGTTTTAACCCAAATTACCCCCCGCCTGACCCTCAGATCTTTCAATTGCCTAATTAGAGAGGGAAAGAGGCTTGAAGCCTCTTTTCAAGCTCTGCACCTGCAGGGACGAACATGCAGAGGGGACGGACCGACGGGTCCAACCGGAATCTTCTCCTGTGGTCTGGTTTTAATGAAAGACGGTCAAACTCTAATAAGAAATGAAGATACAAGCCGAAATGAATAAACACAGCACCATAACTGTCAGAGTTAGTTTGTGACGAACCCCAAAATGTAGAGACTGAGGCAGGCATTGGATAGGAAAACATGATTTAATAAAGATACTAAAACAAGAGAATCAGCACCTACATTTCCGAGTCCATGGTTCTCGCCCGGAAAAGGGTGGGATGCCATCTCCGGGTTGGGGAGGAGACCCTGCCCCAAGTGGAGGAGTTCAAATACCTAGGATTCTTGTTCACGAGTGAGGGAAGAGTGGATCGTGACGTCGACGGTGCGGCGTCTTCAGTAATGCGGACGTTGTACCGATCCGTTGTGGTGAAGAAGGAGCTGAGCCGGAAGGCAAAGCTCTTAATTTACCGGTCGATCTACGTTCCCATCCTCACCTATGAGCTTTGGGTTATGACCGAAAGGATAAGATCACGGGTACAAGCGGCCGAAATTAGTTTCCTCTCCCTTAGAGATAGGGTGAGAACTCTTGTCATCCAGGAGGAACTCAGATTAAAGCCGCTGCTCCTTCACATCGAGAGGAGCCAGATGAGGTGGTTCGGGCATCTGGTCAGGATGCCACCCGAACGCCTCCCTAGGGAGGTGTTTAGGGCACATCCACCCGGTAGGAGGCCACGGGGAAGACCCAGGACACGTTGGGAAGACTACGTCTCCCGGCTGGCCTGGGAACGCCTCGGGATCCCCCGGGAAGAGCTAGACGAAGTGGCTGGGGAGAGGGAAGTCTGGGGTTCCCTGCTTAGGCTGTTGCCCCCGCGACCCGACCTCGGATAAGCGAAAGAAGATGGATGGATGGATGGATGGATGGACTAAAACAAGAACAAACCAAAGGGGTACAACAAAAAGTGCGCACGAGGCGGATAACCAACTAAGAGGGCTAGCATGGGAGCTAGAAAACAAAGGGAGCTTAGCATGGAAGCTAGCAAAAAACAAAAAGGGCCTAGTGTGGAAGTTAACGGGCAGCGAGCAGAAAAAAAGAAGTCGTACTTGTAATATGAAAACAAACTGGAAGCACGAACAAAAATCAGTAAGCTACAAACATCTAACGAACATATCTTACCGCTACGCTGCAAAAACCCGACACAGCACGACACGAGCGACAATACATGGCAATAATCCAGCACTGACTGGATGGGAAGACAGGTCTAAATAGGAGCGGGCTGATTGACACCAGGTGTGGCCAGGTGCCAATCCTCCACAGCTGAGGAGAAACAGCGCTCAGGGAGAAAGACAGGAAAACCAACAAAATAAGAGCGCTGACAGGAGCTAAAGACAGGAAATACTACACACACAGAGGAAAAACTAAAACACAAACAAACTATCAGCAGAACGCCTGACAATGACGTTGAGAACCGTATTTTCCTGACTATAAAGCCTCACCCACTAAATACTTAAAGACGAAAAAAAAATAAAAATCCATTACGGCTGTCAAAGTTAACGTGATAACTTTTTGTGTTTTTATTGTTTTCCTGCCTTCTCCTTTGTCTGCACCTGTGCTTTTAGTGATTCGTCCTCGGCAAGGGGCAGACCTTGAGGCACACCTGCTCGCACTTAGCACGCCATTATTTAGGGCCGTCACTGTCACCTTGGCCTCACCGGTTATTGTCTCCAGAATGCCTGTCGTGCATGCACCTACTTCACCAGACCTGGTATGTTTTTGCTACTATGTCCTGAATTCCCTAACCTCCTGTGTGTTTATCTCCTAGTCCCCCTGCGGTAAAAGGATTACTTTTGTTGGACTCTTACCCTGGCCCTTTCTCCTGCCAACTTCTGAGGAACCTATTTTGTCCAGATTTCATGGTGTGCGTTTCTGCCCCATCGGCCTTAGTTATCCCTTTTTGTCAAATAAAATGTTTTCATTTTTGTAATTCAACCTTGTCTCCAGTCTCTGCATCCTGGGGTCACCCCCACTTGACCAAGACCCTAACAATAACACCTTAACAATACGTTTCTTTAACGGCAAATACATTTTTTAACCCACGATGAACGTTTTGGACCCACGGCCCGTTCCGTAGATTGGGGAAATGTGTAATGGCGTCCAGTTCCTGTTGAGCCACAAGCTGAAAAATAGCAAGCGGATCTGCAAAAATAAAGAAGGACCTTATGGAAATTTCAGATTCAAAGCCATGGGAAGTAGTTCTCCGGACAAGAGAAGACAATTTTACTTTCAATTGCTGTGAGACGACATCATTGGAGGAAACTCTGCTAGTGCGCATTGCTGTTTGTAGAGTGGAGGAGCTTCATGTCCGGGTTTGGATTATAGTTGAGTGAATTAATAGCATAACTTGTAGATTGTAGTAACTACATAGACAGTGGTAACTACGGTCATCTCCCTACCAGTGACGTGTGGTGAACTAAACACCAGGTGAGGCATACATACTTTTTTTCTTGCAGCTCTAGTCATTGTTAATTTAGGTTGCACATCAGAGTAACAGGGGAAAAAAAGGGAGTTATTCGCTTTCATAAAAACGTTATCATAATGATATTATGATATGATAAATGGGTCCAAAAACAATTTGATAAAGTTGTTATTAAATACTTCAATCAATCAATCAATCAATGTTTATTTATATAGCCCCAAATCACAAATGTCTCAAAGGACTGCACAAATCATTACGACTACAACATCCTCGGAAGAACCCACAAAAGGGCAAGGAAAACTCACACCCAGTGGGCAGGGAGAATTCACATCCAGTGGGACGCCAGTGACAGTGCTGACTATGAGAAACCTTGGAGAGGACCTCAGATGTGGGCAACCCCCCCCCCCCCCTCTAGGGGACCGAAAGCAATGGATGTCGAGCGGGTCTAACATGATACTGTGAAAGTTCAATCCATAGTGGCTCCAAGACAGCAGCGAGAGTCCCGTCCACAGGAAACCATCTCAAGCGGATCAGTAGCGTAGAGATGTCCCCAACCGATACAGGCGAGCGGTCCATCCTGGGTCCCGACGAGCGGTCCATCCTGGGTCTCGACTCTGGACAGTCAGTACTTCATCCATGGTCATCGGACCGGACCCCCTCCACAAGGGAGGGGGGGACATAGGAGAAAGAAAAGAAGCGGCAGATCAACTGGTCTAAAAAGGAGGTCTATTTAAAGGCTAGAGTATACAGATGAGTTTTAAGATGAGACTTAAATGCTTCTACTGAGGTGGCATCTCGAACTGTTACCGGGAGGGCATTCCAGAGTACTGGAGCCCGAACGGAAAACGCTCTATAGCCCGCAGACTTTTTTTGAACTCTAGGAATCACTAATAAGCCGGAGTCCTTTGAACGCAGATTTCTTGCCGGGACATATGGTACAATACAATCGGCAAGATAGGATGGAGCTAGACCGTGTAGTATTTTATACGTAAGTAGTAAAACCTTAAAGTCACATCTTAAGTGCACAGGAAGCCACTTTTTGGTCTCATATTTTCTTTTAACAAAATAAATCAAGTATTGTGAGTGTATCTTACCTTTCTGTATTTGTGTCTGAAGCAGCAATAGCTATCCTCCATAAAAACGTACTTTGTATGATCGCATTAATTTTTTCTTAAAGTCCAGTTTAGAGAAGTATTTCATCTTGGATACAGTATATAATCCTCCATATTGGCAGAAACATTCATTTAATTCATTTTAATTCCAAGGAATTAAACAGTATTTTTGCATTTGACAAAAAAACCCTACAAATGCTGGCTTACTCTAATAAAAATGTCATGTTTGTTATAAATACAGTTAAAAAAAAAAAGAAAAGAAAAAAATCCTGGCTTCCGCTGGAGAGACCTGTGTCTGCTAGTCTGTGGCGAGTCAGAGTACTGCTGAGGCACAGAACTGCAATTTCATAATATATCGCCCCCTACCTTGAGGCAGAGGTACTTGCTGCCTCATGACCTGCCTTTTCCACGTGGCAACAAGCATGCGCCCCTTCGCACGCACACGCCCAATACACACTGTGTGTAGCCGTGGAGGCACTGCCTGTGTCTGCCTCACTTCTCATCTGCTGCATTGTTTTGATCAGGAAACATGGAATTTCCGCGATTTTGACCATGAAAATGATCTAAATATACAGGAACCACACCAAAATCACATAGAAGGCATAAACCAAAAGAGAAATATTAAAACTTATATTGTATTACTTTGTTTTGGAACATCTCATGGTTAAGCCCGCCTGTGGCAGGTGAGGCACTGCCTCACTTGCCTCCCCTGACAGCACGTCACTGCACTCTACGAATACTGCAAGTTATATTTTTATCATTTTTATTATGGTTGTCTATCTCTTTCGGCCCTGGGATTAAGTGCCGAATTATGCAGGGTGTGCCCTCCCGTCCGCCCCCTTATGTACAAGCGGTAGAAAATGGATGGATGAAGCAAACGACCCCAACTAATATGTAACAAATATGTCAACATTATCAATTTACTTGATTTGATCTAATAAACAGACATGTCTCAAGTTTTATTTTCTGTTATATTCAGAGTTTTGGAGAAAAAACATATTTTTGAAATCCCATTCCAAGTACCGTATATCAGCGGTTGTATGTATCGTATATTCCATTATTTAGATGCCTTGTTTCATTGCAGGGGAAACAAATAAATTGGAAATCACACCGGCAAACTCCGAAAGCAAAAAAGAAAAAAAATGTGCGCACAAATCAATACTTTTAGTTCAACTTCAACCCCCCGCAGGAAAGTCTCAACCTGGAGGGGAAACAAGATAATTAAAAAAAGAAAAGGTGCGATAGTTCCACATCTACGATAAATTTCTGTTATCGTGCAGCCCTGCCGGGGTGAGAGCTTGGCGGCGAAGACGTTTTTAGATCACGGCACAAAACAACACAAAAATAATCTACGGGTCACCTTTTACAACCTGAGAACGTTTTGCCTGTTCTGATAGACTCTCTTTCACTCCAAGGAAAGTGTTTTTCTTTTCCAGGTCCAAAAGGTGATGTTTGGTCGCAAACTGTAAAAGTATCAACTTTATAAAAGCAGAACCTTTTAAAGATACCATCCCAATGATCAGACCTTACAAATTGGTACAATAGGAGTCTAGAAGTGACCTTAATGACCACCTACACTAATGTATCCATTAGGAGGAATTACTGGACTTTCTATGGGGCAAAAAAACAACAAATAAGTTCCCAAACTATAAAAGGTATTAAAGATGAATGAGCAGACCCTCTTAGGGTTGCCCCCAATTGACCACACACTAAACATTGGTACAGTATGACTACCGATGTGTTCACAAAATAACATCTTGATTATTGTACCCATTAAGACAAGCTACTTCTCTGGTGGCATATATCAATCAATCAATCAATGTTTACTTATATAGCCCTAAATCACTAGTGTCTCAAAGGGCTGCACAAACCACCACGACATCCTCGGTAGGCCCACATAAGGGCAAGGAAAACTCACACCCAGTGGGACATCGGTGACAATAATGACCCAGTGGGACGTCGGTGACAATAATGACTATGAGAACCTTAGAGAGGAGGAAAGCAATGTAATGATCGGACAATACTTTAGTATACGGGAGTATCGTAACTTTGGAGACGGTGATACCCCTGACAAGCACTAGGTCTATCGTATACATACAGGTATGTTCATAAAGTCTTAAAAGTATCAACTGCATAAATGCGGAACATTTTAGTGTATCACCCCAGTGACCAGACCCTGGAAAATGGTCACAGTATGAGTTCACTTATGCCCCTAAAGTCCAATCTACACTAATGTACCCAGCAGGACTAATTACTAGAGATTTTAGTAGGGTGGTTAGCGATAAGTATGTTTCCCAACTGTAAATGAGTCAAGGATGACAAAGCAGAACCTTTCAAGGTAGCAACCTATTGACAAAACATTGGAAAAGGGGTAAAGTGGGAGCCCAGTTGAATGCCCAAGATCTAATTTACAACAATGTACACGGTAAAACTAGCTACTAGGATCTCCTTCGCACGCACACGCCCAATACACACTGTGTGTAGCCGTGGAGGCACTGCCTGTGTCTGCCTCACTTCTCATCTGCTGCATTGTTTTGATCAGGAAACATGGAATTTCCGCGATTTTGACCATGAAAATTATCTAAATATACAGGAACCACACCAAAATCACATAGAAGGCATAAACCAAAAGAGAAATATTACAAATCACATAGAAGGCATAAACCAAAAGAGAAATATTGAAACTTATATTTTATTACTTTGTTTTGGAACTTCTCATGGTTAAGCCTGTCTGTGGCAGGTGAGGCACTGCCTCACTTGCCTCCCCTGACACCACGTCACTGCACTCTACGAATACTGCAAGTTATATTTTTATCATTTTTATTATGGTTGTCTATCTCCTTTGGCCCTGGGATTAAGTGCCGAATTATGCAGGGTGTGCCCTCCCGTCCGCCCCCTGATGTACAAGCGGTAGAAAATGGATGGATGAAGCAAACGACCCCAACTAATATGTAACAAGGTAGCAACCTATTGACAAAACATTGGAAAAGGGGTAAAGTGGGAGCCCAGTTGAATGCCCAAGATCTAATTTACAACAATGTACACGGTAAAACTAGCTACTAGGATCTCTGGTAGCTCATTGGATCCTTTTTGAGCTTGAATATCCCCAAGTATGTTACCTAAAAGTAAAGATGTCAACTGTCCCCAAAAAATTACCCTCTCAGGAGTACCACCCCTGTGACCAGACCTCAGAAAATGGGTAGAAAAGGAGTCTAGATGTGACCCTATAAAGTGCAATATACATTTATGTACCCAGAAGGACTAATTACTTGGCCTTGTCTGAGGCCAACTAGCTACATGTATGTTCCCAAAATGTAAAAGAGTGCGGGTAATAGACTGGCCTGCCTGTAGTCCAGACAACCAGAAGCCTAAAATACCACAACGGAGACCCCGGACTGTTGAACAAATTAAGCTGTGCATCAAGCAAGAATGGGAAATAATTCAATCAATCAATCAATCAATGTTTACTTATATAGCCCTAAATCACTAGTGTCTCAAAGGGCTGCACAAACCACCACGACATCCTCGGTAGGCCCGCATAAGGGCAAGGAAAACTCACACCCAGTGGGACATCGGTGACAATGATGACTATGAGAACCTTAGAGAGGAGGAAAGCAATGGATGTCGAGCGGGTCTAACATGATACTGTGAAAGTTCAATCCATAATGGATCCAACACAGTCGCGAGAGTCCAGTCCACAGCGGATCCAACACAGCAGCGAGAGTCCCGTTCACAGCGGAGCCAGCAGGAAACCATCCCAAGCGGAGGCGGATCAGCAGCGCAGAGATGTCCCCAGCCGATACACAGGCAAGCAGTACATCTGAAAAGCTTCAAAATTGGGTTTCCTCAGTTCCCAGATATTTACAGAGTGTTGTTAAAAGGAAAGGTCATGTAACACAGTGGTAAAAATATAGTTTCTCAGTTCGAACATTAAACATCTTGTCTTTGCAATCTATTCAATTGAATATAAGTTGAAAAGGATTTGCAAATCATTGTATTCTGTTTTTTTTTACCATTTACACAATGTGCCAACTGGTTTTGTGTTTTGCAACATGTACAAACCCCGTTTCCATATGAGTTGGGAAATTGTGTTGGATGTAAATATATACGGATAACAATTATTTGCAAATCATTTTCAAGCCATATTCAGTTGAATATGCTACAAGGACAACATATTTGATTTTCAAACTGATAAACTTTTTTTTTTTTTTTGTAAATAATCATTAACTTTGGAATTTGAGGCCAGCAACACATGACAAAGAAGTTGGGAAAGGTGGCAATAAATGCTGATAATGTTGAGGAATGCTCATCAAACACTTATATGGAACATCCCACAGGTGTGCAGGCTAATTGGGAACAGGTGGGTGCCATGATTGGGTATAAAAGCAGCTTCCATTAAATGCTAAGTAATTCACAAACAAGGATGGGGTGAGGGTCACCACTTTGTAAGCAAATTGTCGAACAGTTTTAGAACAACATTTCTCAACGAGCTATTGCAAGGAATTTAGGGATTTTACCATCTACGGTCTGTAAAATCATCAAAAATGTAAGCGGTGATACAATGGACTTTTGATCCCTCATGCGGTACTGCAACAAAAACCGACATCAGTGTGTAAAGGATATCACCACATGGGCTCAGGAACACTTCATAAAACCACTGTCAGTAACTACAGTTGGTCGCTACATCTGTAAATGCAATTCCAAACTCTACTATGCAAAGCCAAACCCATTTATCAACAACACCCAGAAACGCCCCCGGCTTGGCTGGGCCCGAGCTCACCTAAGATGGACTGATGCAAAGTGGAAAGGTGTTCTGTGGTCTGACAAGTCCACATTTCAAATTATATTTGGAAACAGAGGACGCGGTGTCGTCCAGAACAAAGAGGAAAATAACCATTTGGATTGTTATTGTTCAAAAGCCAGTATCTGTGATGGTATGGGGGTGTATTAGTGCCCAAGGCATGGGTAACTTACACATCTGTGAAGGCACCATTAATGCTGAAAGGTCCATACAGGTTTTGGAGCAACATATGTTGTCATCCAAGCAACGTTATCATGGACGCCCCCGCTTATTTCAGCAAGACAAGTGTTACAACAGCTTGGCTTTTTAAAAAAAGAGTGCGGGTACTTTCCTGGCCCGCCTGCAGTCCAGACATGTCTCCCATTGAAAATGTGTGGGGCATTATGAAGCGTAAAATACGACAGCAGAGACCCCGGACTGTTGAACGACTGAAGCTCTACATAAAACAAGAATTGGTAAGAATTCCACTTTCAAAGCTTTAACAATTACTTTCCTCAGTTCCCAAACGTTTATTTAGTGTTGTTAAAAGAAAGGGTGATGAAACACAGTGGTGAACATGCCCTTTCCCAACTACTTTGGCACGTGTTGCAGCCATGAAATTCTAAGTTAATTATTATTTGCAAATGAGTTTGAACATCAAATATCTTGTCTTTGTAATGCATTCAATTGAATATGGGTTGAAATGGATTTGCAAATCATTGTATTCCATTTATATTTACATCTAACACAATTTCCCAACTCATATAGAAACGGGGTTTGTACTATAATACACCGCATGGTGCAACCTGGACACATCATCAGTGATTCTCCCGGGGTCATAAGGTGTTTCGGGTCTTAATCAGACACCCTCACCCGGGCGACCCAGCCGAGGATGATCAGTCCCTCGACTTGTGTCCAGGTAGCGCACTACGCCACGCGTCCCCCCCTCCTCAACCAGAGCCAACGTGAAGCCTTTTCAGACGCTTCCAAGATGTTTTTTATGGCTCTTCGCCTGTGCAGTCCACAAATTCCAAGGAGCCCCAGGACACGGTGTAAGGACTTGCCTGCAAAACCCCTGCAGCCCACCTCAATAGTCAGCCACAAGATCTGCATATTTCGCCCTCTTCCTTTCCTGAGCTTCCTCCATTCTGTCCTCCCAGGGGACAGTTAGCTCAAGGAGCACCACCTGCTTGCTGGTTCCAGACATCAATACCATGTCTGGCCGTAGTGTTGTCTGGGAATCGCAACTGCCTTCCTAGATCAACCAAGAGCTGCCAGTCCCTTGCTGTTGTTAGCAGGCCACCCTGGGTCTTCTTGGAGGGTTGAGGTTTCTCTCCTGCTCGGACAAAGGCAATTGTGCTCCTAGTTGGGTGTTGCCGCTTACTGGTGTTGATGCCAGTGCAGATAGTGTCTGCTATTGCCCGCAGGACCTGGTCGTGGCGCCACCGGTACCTGCCATCTCCCAATGCCTTTGAGCAACAGCTGAGGATGTGTTGTAATGATCCTCTTTTCTGACAGAGCTGGCACACAGGTGTGTCTATCAGGCCCCAGGTAAATAAATTAGCAGGACTTGGGAGGACATCATAAACTGACTGGACCAAGAACTTAAACTGGTGTGGCTCCGCTTTCCAGAGTTCGGTCCAGGTGATCTTGCGACCAGCTATGTGCTCCCACTTGGTCCAGGCCCCCTGCTTTGTAGTTGTATAAACATAAGACAAAATCTCAATATCTAACGGACATTTAGTTGCTAAATCTGTTGATGGCAGCCATGAATTTTAACCAACCGTGCGTACCAAATTTGGTGGCGATCCGACATAACACTCAAGTGTTTTGGAGAGAGTATTGATCTGTGTGAGAGATTTTAGTCAAGTTGACAAATAGGGGTTAAATGTATTCGACATACAAAATATTAAAACAGGAAATACGGTAGGAGTTCATGTTTTGACCAATTTCCACTGATTTGTGAGCAGCTGTTCGGGAGTACCAGCGTCTATTTAAATGGGTCTCCCCATGTCTAGCATTAAAAGATTACAGTTGGTACAAAATGCGGCTGCTAGACTTTTGACAAGAACAAGAAAGTTTGATCACATTACGCCTGTACTGTATATACCTTTATATACATATATACATACATATATACCTGTACTGTATATACCTTTATATACATATATACATACATATATACCTGTACTGTATATACCTTTATATACATATATACATACATATATACCTGTACTGTATATACCTTTATATACATATATACATACATATATACCTATACTGGCTCACCTGCACTGGCTTCCTGTGCACTTAAGATGTGACTTTAAGGTTTTACTACTTACGTATAAAATACTACACGGTCTAGCTCCATCCTATCTTGCCGATTGTATTGTACCATATGTCCCGGCAAGAAATCTGCGTTCAAAGGACTCCGGCTTGTTAGTGATTCCCAAAGCCCAAAAAAAGTCTGCGGGCTATAGAGTGTTTTCCGTTCGGGCTCCAGTACTCTGGAATGCCCTCCCGGTAACAGTTCGAGATGCCACCTCAGTAGAAGCATTTAAGTCTCACCTTAAAACTCATTTGTATACTGTAGCCTTTAAATAGACTCCCTTTTTAGACCAGTTGATCTGCTGTTTCTTTTCTTTTTCTTCTATGTCCCACTCTCCCCTGTGGAGGGGGTCCGGTCCGATCCGGTGGCCATGTACTGCTTGCCTGTGTATCGGCTGGGGACATCTCTGCGCTGCTGATCCGCCTCCGCTTGGGATGGTTTCCTACTGGCTCCGCTTTGGACTGGACTCTCGCGACTGTGTTGGATCCATTGTGGATTGAACTTTCACAGTATCATGTTAGACCCGCTCGACATCCATTGCTTTCCTCCTCTCTAAGGTTCTCATAATCATCATTGTCACAGACGTCCCACTGGATCATTATTGTCACCGACGTCCCACTGGATCATTATTGTCACCAATGTCCCACTGGGTGTGAGTTTTCCTTGCCCTTTTGTGGGCCTACCGAGGATGTCGTGGTGGTTTGTGCAGCCCTTTGAGACACTAGTGATTTAGGGCTATATAAGTAAACATTGATTGATTGATTGATTGAAATGTACGCCTCTCTGACACTGTCAATCAAAAAGCGAGCGTCTTTTTCCCGGCAGAATGTTCCGATCAGATCTCTGAAATAATGACTTGACCTGTCTCACTCGTCACTCCTGGTTACCAGCAGGGCGAGGGAGTTCCGCCCCGCCCGGGTCACGGCGTGCACATTTCCTCCGTCACACATGCACCCTACAGCGCTGGGTTTTTATTCATAAGCAGTCGCTCGTGGGCAGTGAAGGCGGCGGCGGCGTGACGGGAGCAGGCGGGTACGACCGCGAGGGGAAGGGAATGTTAACGGGCGAATAAAATGATGGCGACAGCAGAGAGTTGCTGACGGTGGAGTTGTTGTGTTGCTTTTGTTTCCTAATGACTTTTTATTTCTTATGCCGATTCAGTCACGTCGTGTCCCGCTCTTTGCAAAAAAAGAGTCGTTCATCTTCCCTCCCAAAGCAGAGCCTCCTCTCCGATTTGTTTTACTTATCAGTTTTACTCGCCAGGACGTGAAGCCGCCGTCATCCATCAAGCGGCTCGTAAACACTCTGAAGCAACTCCCCGGGCCAAATTATTTGGAAGCGAAGCGTGCTCACTACCAGGATGGCGCCATTAGGGCCCAGCATGCAGAATAAAAAGGAATGGCAACAACAATAATTGATAAAGCAACAAAACTAACTTGCTCAAAAAATAAACAAGCAATTTTGTGGTGATGTGTTTAAAAAGCTGCACACTGATATATTGTTGATTATTGATTAACGCCTGGCCTAACCGTATTTATTAAAACATATATTTTGTAATTGTATCTTTGATTTATTCTTAACATTTTAGCTATCTAATAGATTGTATGTTTAATCTTATGATAGCAGCGCATTGGTGCCTAATGTTCAGTATGTGTGCGTGTGTAATTGTGTTTATAGTGTGCCTTTTTTATTGCTTTGCAAATTGACGCTGCTATAAAAATTACTTAAACTGAATGAGAAGGCATTTATTTGAATCTAACAAATAATCGTGCTAACATGATAGGAGGAGTTAGCACCTGTTATATTTAGATGACATGCTAGTGTTAATGCTGCTGGGAATAGATAGGAGCAGTTAAAACGCGACTTTTGTTTATAATTATTGCATGTTGTGTGTTCAAATGTTTCAGCATATTCCTCGCATGTCCTCTTCATGAACGAGCGGCCTTATAATTATTACAAGTTGCGCCCTTGCAATCACAGCAGGCACAAGCTATTGCAACAACATTTGATTATACATTCATGTCCTTTAAAGGGGAACATTATCACAATTTCAGAAGGGTTAAAACCAATAAAAATCAGTTCCCTGTGACTTATTTTATTTTTCGAAGTTTTTCTCAAAATTTTACCCATCACGCAATATCCCAAAAAACAGCTTCAAAGTGCCTGATTTTAACCATCGCCAGAGGTGGGTAGAGTAGCCAGAAATTGTACTCAAGTAAGAGTACTGTTACTTTAGAGATTTATTACTCATGTAGTAGTAAGGAGTAGTCACCCAAATATTTACTTGAGTAAAAGTAAAAAGTATGTTGTGAAAAAACTACTCAAGTACTGAGTAACTGATGAGTAACCTAATTCCGGCAACAAATAATGCACAAAAACATAAAAATAGCAATGAGCAAATTCAGAGCCAGGAATATCTCTTAAGGAACTAAAACAATAATATATATTAAATAATAGTACATTAAAATAAAATTTAAAAAATGGCACATTGAGCCACAATAACTTAACAGCACCATAGCCTCAGTAGGCATTCATTGATTTGATTGATTGATTAAAACTTTTATTAGTAGATTGCACAGTACAGTACATATTCCCTACAATTGACCACTAAATGGTAACACCCCAATAAGTTTTTCAACGTTTATCAATTACTTAATTAATGACCAAGTCGAGGTGATCTACCTCACATATACATACACACACATCATTTATACACACACAAATTATACATATATACCTATATATATCTATATATATAGATATACACATACATACATTTATATATACAGTATATAATTTATATTTATTTATTTTGCCGTTTTTGTTCACATGTTTTAATGAATATACATGCATGTTTAACATATAGATTCCTATCTTTCATGAAGACAAGAATATAAGTTGGTGTATTACCTGATTCTGATGACTTGCATTGATTGGAATCAGACATCCACGTTTTCAAATGGAGGAGAAAAAAAGTTCCTCCTTCCTGTCTAATACCACATGAAAGTCGTTGGTTTTTGGCATCTTATTTGTCCAGCTTCCATATTCGTTTTTATACACTTTACAAGAAATACATTGGCGGCAAACTCCGTAGTTTGCTAGCTTGTATGCTCTGGCTTTGGGAGACTCTTATTTTGTTAACGCAGGCGCGATGGAGCGGCACTTTTATTGTGAAGACAGGAAGTGTGCGATCAGTCTTTAGGCTTTTGACGGGAAGTACGGTTGAAATAAAAAGTGCTTTTTTTCCTTTACACTTTTTATTGATTGATTGAAACTTTTATTATTAGATTGCACAGTACAGTACATATTATGCACAATTGACCACTAAATGGTAACACCCCAATAAGTTTTTCAACTTGTTTAAGTAGGGTCATGTGACCGCCTGGCTCTGTTTGATTGGTCCAACGTCACCAGTGACTGCATGTGATTGGTGAAACGCAGGCATGTGTGGATCCTACTTTGAAGCTCGGTCATTAACCAAAACAAACATTAATAGATCGATAAAAAAAAGTAGCGAGTAGCGAGCTGAATGTAGATAAATGGAGCGGAGTAAAAGTAGCATTTCTTCTCTATAAATATACTCAAGTAAAAGTAAAAGTATGTTGCATAAAAACTACTCGTAAAAGTACAATTCATCCCGAAAGTTACTCAAGTAAATGTAACGGAGTAAATGTAGCGCGTTACTACCCACCTCTGACCATCGGTATATCCGCCCGTCCATTATCCTGTGACGTCACAGCGTGAAACCACCAGAAAAAAACATGGCAGATAGCACGGAAAGGTATAGTGATAGTAGCTCGGGTTCAGACTCGGATTTCAGCGGCGTAAGCGATTCAACAGAGTACGCATGTATTGAAACGGATGGTTGGAGTGTGGAGGCAGGTAGCGACGACGAAATTGAAAAAGAAACTGAAGCTATTGAGCCATATCACCACAGACAGCGGCACAGGAGGAAGCAAGGACGAATTTGGCGATCGCCTTCTAACCAACGATTGGTATGTGTTTGTTTGGCATTAAATGTGGGTGGAGGGAAAGGCTGGATGCAAATATAGCTACAAATGAGGCATAATGATGCAATATGTACATACAGCTAGCCTAAATAGCATGTTAGCATCGATTAGCTTGCAGTCATGCCGTGACACTCCACATAAGTCAATAACATCAACAAAATTCACCTTTGTGCATTCATGCACGTTATAAGTTTGGTGGACAAAATGAGACGTGGCATAAATCACGTCTTAGCCAAGACATCCAGGGGGTTTACCTCGCTCGTCTGCGGGAACAGACTGCCGTCATCCCTGAGTAGCTCACACTCCGGCAGATTCAGTGGTTTATTTTCCAATATTGCAGATTTCGTTGACTTTATCGTTGGAAATGCATCTGCTTTGAGTGTCGCGGGATATCCACACATTCTTGCCATCTCTGTCGTAGCATAGCTGTCGTCGGTAAATTGTGCAGAACAAACGAGGGACTTTCGCATCTTTTGACCACTGGTGCAACTTGAATCCGTCTCTGTTCGTGTTGTTACACCCGACGAAGCATGATGTCTCCAAGGTACGGGAAAACAGTCGAAAAAACGGCAAATAACACAGCTGATTTGACTTGGTGCGTGTAATAAGATTGAGAAAATGGCGGGTCGCTTCACGATGTGACGTCACGGGTCAAAGGTCATCGCTCCGACAGGCTATCAATTGTAAGGCGTTTAAATCGCCAAATTCACCCTTTTAGAGTTCGGAAATCGGTTAAAAAAACAAATGGTCTTTTTTCTGCAACATCAAGGTATATATTGACGCTTACATAGGTCTGGTGATAATGTTCCCCTTTAAAACTGACTTTGAAACAACGCTGCAAAATATTTGTACGGCGAGTGTTCAAATAAGACTTCAAGCGACTATGTAGACATGATACTGTCTTTCATAAAGAGCATCATATTTATTCAACCACGTACATTTGTCATTCATGAAAGTTCTGTCACGTTGTGGGAAGCGCATTGTGATGCGCGTTTTGTTCCACCCCAAGATGCTAAGGACCAGTCGGACAGGACTTGCAGGTAAGGGCTTGATTTAAATATAAAAAAATAGTAACACTGGAACAAAATAGACACAAAATCAACAAACGCACGGGAAGCTAATGCTAAAACTAGCACCGAGTCAAGAAGCAAAAAAAGGGCCGAGCGCACGGGAAGCTAAAGTAAGCTAAGCTAAGGTAACTCTTAGCACACGTACTGGGACAAGGAACAAACGTGATGGTTGCTTACCGCAAACAAAGGATCAAGATCGAACGGACGGAGAAGGCAGGCTTAAATACGGAAGTAATCAGTAAACACAGGTGCGCGTCAAAAGCAAGTAGCGGGTGGAACAAATCAAAAAC